>NC_090265.1:1355327713-1355622713 GCF_040414725.1 Anabrus simplex
CGCAGTTGTGAGCTTGCATTCGGGAGATAATAGGTTTGAACCCCACCGTCGGCAGCCCGCAAGATGGCTTTCTGTGGTCTCCCTTTTCCACACCAGGCAAATGCTGTGACTGTATTTTAATTAAGACTACCGATTCCTCCTCCCCACTACCAGCGCTCTCCTATCCTATCGTCGTCATAAAACCTATCTGAGTCGGAGCGACGGAAATAAAATTGTACTATTATTATTTGTGTACATATCGAGTTGAGCCTCTAGAAACTGCGTGCTAACAATCAATTTCACTTTAGTATCTAAGTCTGATTTTTATTCAGCAATTGGTAGCTATCCACGAGTCGTCTAAATTTGTACCTGTCATTAATTTTTCTGTTCGGGATACCGATTTCCCTTATATCCTTTTCGCTTTCCTGGAAACAACTCAAATAATTGTTGTCTTGGGTTTATTGAATTTTCGTTATTATTATTATTATTATTATTATTATTATTATTATTATTATTATTATTATTATTATTATTATTATTATTATTATCACAAAGTCATTGGTTTCTCGAAAGTATGAGGAACTGAACATGATGAAGTTTTCATTGTGTGTTATGGGCTACATCAATCTTTCCCTCAAGTTGTTTAAAGGGTACTAATTATGTCATAGATTCGCAAGCAAAACACAGAATCCAGGTTTTTACATTTTCAAAGTACCCTCCATGATATTATCCACACTATCAATTATGTCATACAAGATCATTTGTTTACTGGATTTTCTCATTTCATTTTCTTGCTAATTCTCAAGTGCAAACTTTCATTCAGGTAAAACAAATTAATATGTTCAACCAGATTTAACTATGAACTGAGTAGTGACTTAGTTGGACTTATGTGTTTCTTCTGTTAACGGTTATTGTTTTTTGTAACTTACTCACATTATTGATTGCCGGAGTTGACTTGGTGCATCGAGAAGTATTATAGTTTGAACCTATTTTAACATTGTCCGGAATTGTTCTTTTTGTTGTTACTTGTTCGTACCTGTGCGTGTCATTATGGTCATTGGTTGGATGAAACTTAATTTACATTTCAAATGGGAATAGCCTTCAGAATATGCTAACAACTTTCGCCTTAACTAATCTAAGCTTGTATATTGTGGCAAACACGTAAAATGCACTAAATATACATGTCTAAAGTTATATAACTTTATTGGCTACTTATAGAAGTAAACCGCACTTAGTCATTATGCCAGTGACGTGTTGCGATGCAACTGTTAGTTCGATTCGGTTAGCAAAGAAACATTTTACCATCACAGCAGTAATCTAGCTTAACAAATCCATTTCATAATTTGAAAGAGAAATTTTCTTATTCTGATATACCTAGTAAGAGACTGTAAACCTTTTCAAAGTTCTTTTTCTCAAATATATGGTTTTTGATTAGTGTATTTTGCTATTAAACTCACACTCCACATACTTATATTTTACATGAATAGAATTAAAACTACAGTTCTGCATGTGGGCTTCAGAAATTATTTGTAAATGTCGTTCCCAGCGTTCTGTATTCAATTTTCTGTGAGAGTATCTATGCTATTTCCATCGGAAATGCGTCACGTAATAACTCTTGGAAGATAATGAGTCCTTCATTTCTCCATTGTATGATGTATCCTCTCAAAGCGACAGGTGGCATTCAAAGGGGCGTCCTCTCTGATCACGATCAAAGACGTGACTCTCAATAAAAATATAAACAGGGAAAGAGTTTTACGCTCAAACTGCAGCACAAAGCAACGGATACGAGTCTCATTCAGTTTAAAGGGCTATTGCAATCAATCAACCCTAACAAATCCCAAAAATGGAAAAAAATTCCAATGAGTTTTCTATTGACTGAATTCGAATCATTAAGCGTTCGCTAAAGGCTGAGTATCTGCCTACAGAGGAAGTAAGAGAGCTTGGAATTAACATTTAAGTAGGAACGTAGGAAAGAGAGTGGGTGTTATGTCCCCTCATTCGTATCGAGAGTACAATGAATTCTTGAATCTTTCACGTTCTTAAATTATTACTGTAATATTGCTCAAAATTATCGATTCTATCTTTTCATCAGGGCACCTATGGTTGAGAGGAACAGTCAGACAGTGACTCGTGATTGGTGTATTGAAGTGATAGTCGAGTAGTATCGTCATTCACTAAGGCAGACGTGGTTTGAATCCCAGTCAATGCTTGCGAGAATTTTTAAGGATATATATTTCACGTAAAGCTGAATGCCGTATGACTATTACCACCATATCGATAGTCAAATAAAACTACAAATTGTTTGCTTGGTTTTGAAGTAGGAAACAGAGTCGGTGTTAAGTCCCCTCTTTCATTTCCATCCTATAATGAATTCATGTATCCTTCATGTTCTTAAAATATTACTGGTACATAAATATTGCTCAAAAACGTCGATTCTATATTTTCATGAGGGCACGTGTGGTTGAAAGGAACTTCATACACATAAGGATTTTGAAATTTAAGTTATTGTTCCTGGAACTATATCATTCAGATTTTTAGCGGGATTCCTTCTATCAAGCGGTAAATTGTATTTTGACTGCGTCTTTGAATGAAATATTCCACTCAAGAGTCAGGCATAGCCCGATGAAATATTTTTACTATTACACTCACCTTATGAGCATAGACCAAAGTATATTTTTACTGTTACGCTTACATGATAGGCGTAGTTTGCGTCAGTATATCTGGCGTCGAATAGAAATGACATACGTTCATACTCCATATTCTAATGCGAAGGCACGAGATATAATTGAAAGGTAAATACTGCGAACTTGAGGCTCCTGAAAATGACTTCCGGATGTGTTCCTCCTTCGTTTCCCTTAACAGAAAGGTCATACGATATACGACAGCTCGAACTCATCACATTCTAATTATATTCTTCGCTATGCACCACTCGTGGGAATCATGTGTAAGCTTATCTGAGGTTAAACCTACGGAATCTTGACTGCGGGTAAGCCTGCCCTCACGATCCCATGCATTTCAACATCAAGCCACTGTCACATCCGAATGTCCGACAAATGTGGATATTGCCCAGTTCAACCAGCCGGCAAAATGGAGACCCACAATGAGGCCCCTCTCAAACTCGGTCAGATGTTGAATACGATATCTCACACGAGTGCGCGGTATCTCCGTGCTCTTCACAGTGATCACTCAACATCTGACACCCCCTGTATACCTTACTAGACCCAGTAACAACAATAATACACTATGGAGGTAGTTCTACCTGTCACAGAGAATTGCATCTCATCTACATACCCGCCCATGCTGCACGTGGACGAAGTTACATATACAACCGACCATTTCTTTTCGTCGCTTCAATTTATTTTTTGTCCAGCAGAGTAAATTTATTAGGGAGAATGGATTGGGAAAAGTGTCTGCTAAGAAGTGATATTCTGTCGTTGTTACAATGGTCGTGCGAGAACTAGGACAATATTCCCACCCGCCGCATTATACATTCCATCATCTACACCTCAGGTAAAACTTATAGCACGTTGACATGCCGAAGACAGTGGTTTTTGAAACCTGCAAATTTTGACGAAAGTGATGAATAGTGATTTGAAGTATCCACAACTGGAGATAATCAGATGATGCACAATGCGAGGGTTTGTAAGTAAAGTAGTCGCAACGTATTCCAACCACTCTCAAGAAGTCGGGCATGCACAAATATGATATGGGAGCGGTCAGGTGACACTGTTGTCGATGTGTAGTGTGTATTTGACACGTATCCTGTTGGGAGTGTTGTTGCTGTGTGGCGTTGAATTGAAGGGTGTTGATTTCAGCGCTATAGAACGTGTTTTCAAAAGGTTAACGGCGTTCGCGGATAAGAATTGAGGTTTCCCGAGGCAAAACTGCATCAGCAAGTTGTCGAGGATTAAGTAAAGCCTATGGTGATAATTCATTACCGTATAGGACGGTTGCGCGATTCCTCAAGATTGGATAGATATCGTGAGTGATCTCGTTTCCGTAGACCATGGATGGACTGTCTGGGAATTATCCGTAGAAAGTTTGGGGCTGCAGCAAGTGATTTAAAAATCAGCGAACGGTGGGGCACATACTGACGAAATGTCTTAACATTAGAAAAATTGCACCTCATTGGGTTCCACATCAACTCACCGACGTACAGAAATGGCACCGGTATTCACTGCTTGGTATCCACCGCGATAGATACCGCAACGAAGAAGACGCATTTCTTCGGCATATTGTCGCCATTGATGAGACGTGGGCACCAGCCTGCGAGCCTAATTTAAAGCGTCAATCGACTGAATGGTGTCATCCAGGTTCGCCATGTCCACAGAAATTTCAACAGGAACCAAGTCGAGTGAAGTTTATGCTGATTGTGCCATACGACTACGAGGGTGTTATTCTAACGCATGCTGTGCCTGGGAGACAAATAGTCAGCAGTGATTACTTTTTCCGATTTCTGCAGCGACATCTGCATCCAAATATGCGTTGCAAATGTCCACGTTTCTAGCGAGACTATCACCCTATCGTGCTGCATGACAACACACGTTATCATGTGGCAAAAATTGTCAAGCTCTTTTTGCGGAGGCCTCGGAACTCCTCCGTACTTACCAGACATGGGTCCTTAATATTTCGACCTGTTCTTGAAGTTGAAGGAACCCCTCCGAGGCTGCCAATTTTCTGACGTGGCAACTGTACTCCGCGAAGAAGGGCGTTCCGTCGCTACCCTCAACAGAAAACGCCTTGCCAACGGTCCTCAACGGCTTCCCAACATTTGGAAAAAGGCAATAGACTTTATGGGTTACTACGTTCAAGGAATGTAATTGTACTTGTTAATTCATTAAATATTTCGTTTTCTCAGTATTGCCACTGCTTTATTGAAAGCCCTCGTATTTTGCTTGTCTTGTGTATTAATCCTTACAATGCAACTGAACACCGAGGAAACATGAAAATACTTGGATGATGGCCTTAATACTACCACTACTAATAATAATACTCAAAATTTTAATAATAATAATAATAATAATAATAATAATAATAATAATAATAATAATAATAATAATAATAATAATAATAATAATAATAATAATAGGGGGTTCGAAACCCACTGTCGGCAGCCCTGAAGATGGTTTTCCGTGGTTTCCCATTCTCACACCAGGCAAATGCTGGGGCTGTAACTTAATAAGGGCACGGCCGCTTCCTTCCAACTCCTACGCCATTCCTATCCGATCGTCGCCATAAGACCTATCTGTGTCGGTGCGACGTAAAGCCCCTAGCAAAAAAAAATTAATAATAATTGTACCGGGCGGTACACCTCCGCTCCGCTAATTCAAACCTTGCGCCAGTTGAAACTCCTCTACTGGAGGAAGCCTGAACTTTAACTACAGTGTTAATTCTCAAGTTTCTCAGAAGATGCCCCTACTTGTAAATTTTGTAGTGTTCTGAACTGTGTCTTTTCTGATTTATTTTTGTTTTCTCTGTAGTGAGATGTGTGAACATTCTCTTCTAGATGGCACTACTGAAGGACTACAATTGTGCACCCTAGTGCGAAGTGAAAGAACTGTTTTTTTTTTTTTTGGAGAAATTTTGTGTTTATAAGTTTGTTCTTTGTTAAATTTCTTTCAGTCATTTGTTTGGGTTGGCAGTATAACCCTTCTCCTTCCCCTTGTTTTGAATTTAACCAATCCCGAATTTCTCTAATTAATTTTCCACCAATAATGTATTTCTTCCTCATCTGGTGTAGTGCTTTTCGTTGTTGTGGGCGGGTGTTCTTATTCTTGAAAGGTCTCGAATGTTCCACGAGGGTATATAAACTGCTGATTTTCTGGTCTCCTCGCCACTTCAGTAACATCTATCATAGTGTAAATTGTGCAGCAGGGAGCGGGAAGCGCCTCTTTCGTCGGGCAGCAGTTCTTCAATAAGGTAATGGCCTTTTAACAACTTCTTTTCTTGCTAGCTCAGCAGTTTAACTCTCGGGACAGGTTCGATACCTTTTACCATGTAACTCTCCTCTAAAATGTAAAAGACTCTTGGTATTCATTTTGTCTCTTTAAACTACAAATTGGGATAGAGAGTGCCTATCCCTCTCGAGCTCCCATTCATTTTGTTTTGAGGTGACTACGTTTTCATAACAGTTTCCCTTCTACTCGTAATGTCATAAAGTTTTCTATCGTGTCACCTCCGTAGAATGGGATTAGCCCTTGCATAAGCGGCCTAGGGCCAATTTAGGTTTTAATAAAGTGTATTAGGAGTGCATGTACGCCTCCACTCAAATTGGTATTTTGGGGCCATGTCATTGACCTGTTTCTTTACTTAATAGGCCTCAGTAGGTTGGGTATTTTTACCCCTGTGTTATTGTACTTGGAGGACAGCTTGAATGTGGAGTTTGGTGTGGCCTTTGATAGGCTTGAACTTTGAGAGCGAGTTGCTCTTCCTTAAAATTTGGTTTCTGTATGCCTCGAGGAGGCTTTACCGTGTAAAGGGGAGCAACTGCTCCTAGGCATGATTGGGGTTTTCTGCCCCTTTGTTGAACCTTGTATATAAGTGAAGTTGGGCTTACTGCTCAAGAATTGTATGTCTGGCCCTCGGAGCCCAAATCCTGTAATAATTGTAATTGTACATTCTCGCTTTGTTGCTAGGCTACTGAGTACCTGTTATATTTGTTATTTCTTGATTTTGAAAAAGAAAATATAACCTTGTTAAATTTTAAATTAACTTTAATTTCGTAGATTGAGACCTATTCATCCCAGCACCTTCTTTCACCTCTAACTACCAAGGATAACTCCGTAACAATAATAATAATAATAATAATAATAATAATAATAATAATAATAATAATAATAATAATAATAATAATAATAGTAACAGCATCTACGGCGGAGAAGATGACTTCCGTACGATGAAGATGGCGGAATGGTCAAACCTTGCCTAGGGTTACTAGGCTAAAACTGCTCAACGTTCTCAGTGGTGGATGAAGGGAAGACTCTCCCAAAGGCAGAGAGGGCGGATGAGCTACCTCCAAGAATCGAATCTTGGTTGAAGAACATAAAATTCCCAAGGCGTCTGTTCCCAATTTGAGCGGCCTTAGGTCAGCGCGTGTACCCTAGGTTAGGGGCGGCTGGAAGAAACCTCCGGGGCTCACAACCTTCGTTTTAAACTGGTGACTCAAGTGTTGTTGTTTTGTGAGACATCAGTCCATAGACTGATTTGAAGCAGCCCTCCATGCCACCCTATACTGTGCTAAATTTTTCATTTCTACGTAACTATTGCATCCTACATCTGCTCTAATCTGCTTGTCATATTCATACCTTGGTTTCCCCTACTGTTCTTACCGCATACACTTCCTTCAAAAACCAAATGAATAAGTCCTGGGTGTCTTAAGATGTGTCCCATCATTCTACCTCTTCTTCTCGTCAAATTTAACAAAATCGATCTCCTCTCACCAATTCGATTCAGTATTACTTCATTCGTGATTCGATCTATACATCTCACCTTCAGCATTATTCTGTAACACCACATTTCAAAAGCTTCTAATCTCTTTCATTCTGAGCTAGTTATCGTCCATGTTTCACTTCCATACAATGCCACGCTCCACACGAAAGTCTTCAAAAACATCTTTCTAATTCCTATATCAATGTTTGAAGTGAGCAAATTTCTTTTCTTAAGAAACTTCCTCCTTGCTTGTGCTAGTCTGCATATTATGTCCTCCTTACTTCTGTCATCGTTAGTTATCGATCGATCGATCGATCGATCAATCAATCAATCAATCAATCAATCAATCAATCAATCAATCAATCAATCAATCAATCAATCAATCAATCAATCAATCAATCAATCAATCAATCAATCAATATTGATCTGCATTTAGGGCAGTCGCCCAGGTGGCAGATTCCCTATCTGTTGCTTTCCTAGCCTTATCCTAAATAATTTCAAAGAAATTGGAAATTTATTGAACGTCTCCCTTGGTAAGTTATTCCAATCCCTTACACCCCTTCCTATAAACGAATATTTGCCCCAGTTTGTCCTCTTGAATTCCAACTTTATCTTCATATTGTGATCTTTCCTACTTTTATAAACGCCAATCAAACTTATTCGTCTACTAATGTCATTCCACGCCATCTCTCCGCTGACAGCTCGGAACATACCACTTAGCCGAGCAACTCTTCTTCTTTCTCTCAGTTCTTCCCAACCAAAACTTTGCAACATTTTTGTAACGCTACTCTTTTTCCGGAAATCACCCAGAACAAATCGAGCTGCTTTTCTTTGGATTTTTTCCAGTTCTTGAATCAGGTAATCGTGGTGAGGGTCCCATACACTGGAACCATACTCTAGTTGGGGTCTTACCAGAGACTTATAACCCCTCTCCTTTACATCCTTACAACAACCCCTAAATACTCTCATAACCATGTGCAGAGATCTGTACCCTTTATTTACAATCCCATTTATGTGATTACCCCAATGACGATCTTTCCTTATATTAACACCTAGATACTTACAATGATCCCCAAAAGGAACTTTCACCCCATCAACGCAGTAATTAAAACTGAGAGGACTTTTCCTATTTATGAATCTCACAACCTGACTTTTAACTCCGTTTGTAAACATACCATTGCCTGCTGTCCATCTCACAACATTTTCGAAGTCAAGTTGAAGTTGCTCACAATCTCGTAACTTATTTATCACTCTACAGAGAACAACATCATCCGCAAAAAGCCTTAACTCAGATTCCACTCCTTTACTCATATCATATATATATAGAAGAAAACATAAAGGTCCGATTATACTGCCGTGAGGAATTCCCCTCTTAATTATTACAGGGTCAGATAAAGTTTCACCTACTCTAATTCTCTGAGATCTACTTTCTAGACATATAGCGACCTATTCAGCTACTCTTTTGTCTAGTCCAATTGCACTCATTTTTGCCAGTAGTCTCCCATGATCCATACTATCAAATGCTTTAGGCAGGTCAATCGCTATACAGTCCATTTGACCTCCAGAATACAAGATATCTGCGATATCTTGCTGAAATCCTACAAGTTGAGCTTCAGTGGAATAACCTTTCCTAAAACCGAATTGCCTTCTGTCGAACCAGTTATTAATTTCACAAACATGTCTAATATAATCAGAAAGAATGCCTTCCCAAAGCTTACATACAATGCATGTCAAACTTAGCCTGTAATTTTCAGCTTTATGTCTATCACCCTCTCCTTTATATACAGGGGCTACAATAGCAACTCTCCATTCATCTGGTATAGCTCCTCCGACCAAACAATAATCAAATAAGTACTTCAGACATGGTACTATATTCCAACCCATTGTCTTTAGTATATCTCCAGAAATCTGATCAATTCCAGCCGCTTTTCTAGTTTTCAACTTTTGTATCTTATTGTAAATGCCATTTTTATTACTACTTTGGCCTTAGTCTCCTCCTCTATCTCGACATTATCCTTGTAACCAACAATCTTTACATACTGCTGACTGAATACTTCTGCCTTTTGAAGATCCTCACAAACACACTCCCCTTGTTCATTAATTATTTCTGGAATGTCCTTCTTGGAACCTGTTTCTGCCTTAAAATACTTATGCATACCCTTCCATTTTTCACTAAAATTTGTATGACTGCTAATTATGCTTGCCATCATGTTATCCTTAGCTGCCTTCTTTGCTAGATTCAATTTTCTAGTAAGTTCCTTCAGTTTTTCCTGATATCCACAGCCATTTATAACTCTATTTCTTTCCAGTCTGCACCTCCTTCTTAGACTCTTTATTTCTCTATTATAATAAGGTGGGTCTTTACCATTCCTTACCACCCTTAAAGGTACAAACCTGTTTTCGCTTTCCTCAACAATTTCTTTAAACCCATCCCAGAGTCTGTTTACATTTTTATTTACCGTTTTCCACCGATCATAATTACTTTTTAGAAACTGCCTCATGCCTGCTTTATCAGTCATATGGTACTGCCTAATAGTCCTACTTTTAAAACCTTCCTTTCTATCACATTTATTTTTAACTACCACAAAAACAGCTTCATAATCACTAATACCATCTATTACTTCAGTTTCCCTATAGAGTTCATCTGGTTTTATCAGCACGACATCCAGGAAATTTTTCCCTCTGGTTGGTTCCATCACTTTCTGAATCAGCTGTCCTTCCCATATTAACTTATTTGCCGTTTGTTGGTCATGTTTCCTGTCGTTCGCATTACCTTCCCAATTGACATCTGGCAAATTCAGATCTCCCGCTACGATTACATTTCTTTCCATTTCGTTTCCCACATAGCTGACTATCCTATCAAAATATTCCGAATCCGCGTCAGAGCTACCCTTTCCCGATCTGTGCACTCCAAATATATCAAGTTGCCTATTATCTTTAGAAACGAGCCTTACACCTAGAATTTCACGTGTCTCATCTTTAACTTTTTCGTAGCTTACAATTTCTTCTTTCACCAGAATGAACACTCCCCCTCCCACCATTCCTATCCTACCCCTACGATACACACTCCAGGGCCGTGAGAAAATTTCTGCATCCATTATATCATTTCTCAGCCATGATTCAACTCCTATTACAATATCTGGTAAATATATATCTATTAAATTACTTAATTCTATTCCTTTCATTACAAAACTTCTACAGTTCAACACTAACAATTTTATGTCATCCCTACTTGATTTCCAGTTCCCTATTCCCTTATCACCGCTCCCTAGGCCATCCCGTTTCCCTTAATGTACCACAGTATTACCCTTCCAAACAAATTTCCCAACTTATACGTACCACTGCGGTTTAAATGAAGGCCATCGGAGCGCAGATCCCTATCTCCTACCCACCCATTAGGATCTAGAAATTTCACTCCCAGTTTCCCACTTACCCACTCCATAGTCTCATTCAAATCCCCAATCACCCTCCAGTCAGTATCCCTCCTACACAGTATTCCACTAATAACAATCTCTGCTTTCTTAAACTTTACCCGTGCTACATTTACCAGATCCCACACATCTCCAACTATGTTGGTACTTGTATCAGCTTGCCTTACGTTCTTCGTACCAACGTGAAACACTACCATCTTCTCCTTCCCCTCCTCCCACTCTTCTACTTTCCTCAACATCAGCCTCAACTTAATTCCTGGATAACATTCTACCCTGGTTCCCTTTCCTCCACACACTTTCCCCACGTGTCTAACGATGGAATCCCCCATGACCAGAGCCTCAACCCTACCCACCTCATTTGATCCCCTCCCCTCCTGGTCAGCCCTATCTTTCCTGATAGCTGCAGAAGCTACTTCCTCCTCCCTTTTCTCTTTCCCATGACCCTGTTCCACCTGTCTTTTCCTATCCCTACTCTACATTTCCTTTTCCTATCTTTTCCCTTCCTCTTACTTCCACACATCTCACCAACAGTTCCCTGTCCCTCATCTTCCCTCTGTTGTTCTACCTGGAGTGACTCGTACCGATTTCTCACAGACACCGGTCCTGAATTCTGATCCTGAATAGAGCCCTTTGCCTGCAATCTCCTTCCCCTTAGAACATTAGACCACCTGTCTTTTACAACTCCCCCCTTTCCTTCCTCTCCGTCTTGTACACCTACTGTAACCTGTACATTGTTTGAGGGAGTCCTATCTTCCTTCCTGTCTTCTTTGAGAATCCTAATTATCTCCCACAAACTTTAAAACTCTTCCCTCATACCCCTCAATGCCTCGCCACACCCACAGTTCGTACACTCGCGCTCCTTAGCCATTCTTTACGGAAAAAAATGAAATAAAAATAAAATAACTTATTTGCAGAAAATAAATGAACGGAGGGATATATTGCCTGGGATAGTACTCAAAGATCACACTACAATAAGGTAATTTATATACGACTACACTACAATACTACTTAGTGTGCTCTATTTTTTATCCTACAACCCCTAACAGGATAAAAACTGCTGTTAATTACTGAATATCGAAAGTAATACACAAGAACTACACAATTCCAAACTGCAATAAAGCCTATCTTAATTACAACAACAGTATTTTAGTAAGAGTTTCTACGGATACCTCTACTACATCAGTACTACACAAATATTTTACAATAATTAAATAAGCACACTAAATTCTAATAGGATATTACTCGTATACTACTGTACAGTACACTACAGTAATTTTTAAACTACTTTCAGAGGTATCCTAATTACGATACCGGTACCGTATGTCACTACTAAGCACAACAGAAATGAAATTTGCAAGAACTACTGTACTCAAAGATTACCAAAGAAGCTAAATGCTTAGACAAATTATTATTAGTATTACGGTCTAATAGATACACACAAAATATATCACACGAACATAGCAGGCGAGATACGGCGCTATCTAAATGTACTGTATCTATACTACAATGTTTCTACACTACACTACGCTGCGTTTGGTTAAATGCTTAAGTATAGAAAGGATTGCCGTACACGAAGAAAAACACGAATATAACTGGCAAGATACTATCTAATATATTATAACTTATCTTCACTACATTTCTACTGAAATGTGGTTATGTGATTATTACAGCTAGTGAATTACTATTATTTTCCCTACTTCACTGGACGGAGAATAAAACTGTCATTAATTAGGTCTACTGAAAAATACGAGGTTTCTCTACAATAATTTCTCTAATATTTCTATCAAAGCTACTCCTACTACTCCAGGGACTTCAACTGCAATTACTGGGATATATGAACTTTATTATTATTATTAGCTAACCGCTCATAAATACTGAAAAAGCGAAATATAAATTACAAGGTCAGCTGATTTTTATTTATATTTACTTGACTACACTACTCCCTCTGTTCACGACTGTAGCCAACAATGCAATATTTGAATATGAGGAGCACCAATAATCTATAACAATACAACGACTGTTAACTATTACCGTGTAATCTCTTTAACTACTTCTTAAATGGAAGTCCACAGGCGTATCGTGTTTTTTTAATGTAGTAAATTATGACCTTCGCGATAGTTTGGACGTATATCCATACGAAGTACCGGAGAAATTTCGGCGGAAGTTACGGTACTATTCCTTATGACAATCTGCCTTTGTAAGTATTATACCAACGAACCTACAGATATTTACAAATAATTTTAAAGTTAATATTATTACCTAAAGTATTTCCTAAACCTAAATTCGAAAGAAGGTACACCTAGCTAGCCTACTTAACCTAGAAAACGTAATTTACTGAAGACCAACTGAATTACTTGTTATAAAATTTAAATAAATATCACTACTCCCAATTTCTACCAACAAGCACTAAACACCACTATATAAATAGCACTAAATGATTCACAAATACAAAAAATTAAACTATTTCAATAGGTTTTAACTAATTTATCACTACAATAATGCAAGAGCTCTCTCAACTGCCAACCGTTCTCAAGCGCATCCAACCATGTTATCTTACCATGTTATTTTACTACCCGAGTATCAATATTCATCTACTTCCTTTAATACTTCATTTCTTAATCTAATATTTCCTGCATCATCTGCCTTCGTTCGACTGCACTCCATTACTTTTGTTTTGGACTTATTTATTTTCATCTTGCACTCCATACACAAGACTTTGTCCATACCCTTCAGCAGCTTCTCGAGATTGTCTGCAATCTCAGATAAAAAAAAAACAATATCATCGGCAAATCTCAAGGTCATGATTTCCCCTCCTTGGATTGTGATTCCCTTTCCAAATTCCTCTATGATATCCTTTACTGCCTGTTCTATGTAAACATTGAAAAGAAGGGGCGACAATTTACAGTCATGCCCCACTCCTTTCTGGATTATTTCTTTTTTATCAAAGCCCTCGATTCTTATCACTGCTTTTTATGCAGATTGTATATAATACTTCGGCATCGGTATCTTAAATAGCTTGGTCCAATCAACATTATTAAATGCCTTTTCTAGATCTACGAACGCCATGTACGTGGGCTCGTCATTCTTAATTCGATCCTCTAGGATCAGACGTAAGGTCAGGATTGCTTCACGTGTTCCTACATTACTTCTGAAGCCAAATTGATCTCCTTCCAACTCAGCTTCAAATTGTCTTTCCATTCTTCTGTAAATAATACGTGTTAACATTTTGCAGGCATGAGATACTAAACTAATGGTGCGGATGGGACTACTCCTGTCTCGTACATCTTACACAATAAACGGAATAACCTTGCCATGCTGGTTTCTCCCAAGGCTGTCAGTAATTCAGAGGGCATGTCATCAATTCCAGGTGCCTTGTTCCTATTTAGGTCTCTCACAGCTCTGTCAAACACTGACCTCAAAACTGGGTCTCCCATTTCATTAGCATGAACACCCTCTTCTTGTTCCAGAACAAAATCGTCTACATCTTTACCTTGATACAACTGCTGTATATGTTCCTGCCATTTTTCTGCTTTGTCTTCTTTCCCTAGAAGTGGCTTTCGATCTGATCTCTTAATATTCATACACCTAGATTTCCTTTCTCCAAAGGTTTCCTTGATTTTCCTGTATGCAGCATCTACCTTACCCAGGACCATACAGCCTTCGACATCCTTGCACTTCTCCTTCAGCCATTCTTCCTTAGCTACCTTGCACATTATATCCACTTCATTCTTTAATCGCCTGTATTCCTTTATGCCCTCTTCATTTATAGAATTCTTGTATTTACGTCGTTCATCAGTCAGGTCTACTATCTCCTGAGTTATCCAGTGATTCTTAGTTGACTTTTTCTTCCTTCCTAACATTTCTTCAGCTGCCCTACTGAGTTAATTTTTCATGAATATCCACTCTTCGTCTACTGTGTTCCCTTCAGCCTTTCCATTTAGTCCTTGTACCACATGTTCGTTGAAACAATCCCCCACACTCTTTTCTTTCAACTTGTCTAGATCCCATCTCCTTGCATTTCTTCCTTTCTTCAATTTCTTCAACTTCAGATGGCATTTCATGACCAATAAGTTGTGGTCAGAGTCCATGTCTACTCCTGGGAAGGTTTTGCAATATAACACTGGTTTCTGAATCGCTGCCTAATCATAATGAAATCTATTTGATACCTTCCAGTGTCTCCAGGTCTCATCCGTGTATACAGCTGTCGTTTGTGGTGTTTGAACCAATTGTTGGCAAGGACTAAATTATGATCAATGCAGAATTCAACCAGCCGACTTCCTCTTTCGTTCCATTGTCCCAATCCAAATTCTCCTACTGTATTATCTTCTCTTCCCTGGCCTACCACTGCATTCCCGTCTCCCATCAGATTTAGATTCTCGTCACCTTTTACATATTGTATTACATCTTATATCTCGTCATTTATTCTTTCGATTTCCTCATCATCCGCTGAACTAGTAGTCATATAGACCTGCAATATCGTGGTGGGCATTGGTTTGGTGTCTATCTTGACGACAATAATTCTTTCACAATAGTGGTCATAGTCGCTTACCCGCTGCCCTATCTTCTTATTCATTATTAAACCAACTCCTGCATTTCCCCTGTTTGATTTTGTGTTGATAATTCGGTAGTCGCCTGACCAAAAATCCTGTTCTTCCTGCCAACGTACTTAACTTATAGCAACTACATCTAACTTTAATCTACCCATCTCCCTTTCAGATCCTCTAACCTACCACGACGATTCAAACTTCTAACATTTCACGCTCCGACTCGTAGAATATCGGTATCCATCTTCCTGATGATCGTCCCCTCTCGTTTAGTCCCCACGCGGAGATCCGAATGGGGGACTAGTTTACCTCCGGAATATTTTACCCGGGAGGAAGCCATCATCAGTAAATCATTCATACAGAGAGAGCTGCATGTCCTCGGATGTTAGTTACGGCTGTAGTTTCCCATTGATTTTATCCGTGTAGCAGTATCGACACAGCTAAGCCATGTTGAGTATTATTACAAGGCCATATCCGTCAATCATCTAGACTGCCACCCTTGCAACTTTCGAAAGACTGCTACCCCTCTTTCAATGAACCATTCGTCAGTCTGGTCTCTCAACAGATACCCATCCGATATGGTTGCACCTGCGGCTCGGCTATCTGCTTCATTTTCTCACGCAAGCCTCCCCACCGCGACAAGGTCACATGGTTCGCAGGGGAGGGTGACTTAAGTTGTTACCCCAAACTCATGTTTATCGTTCATGGGAAAGTGTAATGTGAAACAAATTACCTAACGTGCACCGATGTGCACAAGCAGACATTCGGATTCTTGGGAGTCTGCAGCGTTACAAAGAGACGAGTCAGAGCGTCTTGGAACCTCAATCAAAATCAAATGCAAATACCGGAATTTCATAGCCAACTTCAATGCCAATTCTCTTCTTGAAACAGAAAAGTTAAAAAACCTTACTGACACTCTCAGAAATCATCGAATTATCATAATGGCACTTCAGGAGACCAGAAATATAGATGAAAACAACTTCTATTCAAAACGGTTCTCAGTATACAAGGGAAAAGTTTGTCAAAGGATCATGAAAAGCATGCCACACCTAGTAACTTGCTTTATAATAAACAATAACATCCTGGATTCCATAGTCCAGTTTGAGTCTCAATCTGAAAGACCATCAACTTTCGTTTCCAAATCTTCCAATGGGATACACACTATCGTAAATGCCCATGCCCCCATATATGAGGACAACAGAAAGAACAAGGAGAAAGTGGAATTCTTTTGGGACCAGTTGGGCGATGTCATCCAAAGGGTACCTGAAAAACACAACATTGTACCAAAGGGAGACTTCAACGCCCAGATAGGGAAGGAGAGGAGGTATCAACATGTAGTTGGAAAATGCTCAGCACATAACAGGACCAAACAAAATGGTGTCAGACTTATAGAGTTTTGCCAAGCCCTTGGTATGATACAGAAATCCACAGATTTTGAAAAGCTTCCTAGAAGACAAAAAACGTAGATCTCACCAAACCCTAACGTGGGTGAATTTCAACTGGACCATGTAACTATTAGACGGAAGTTCAATAGGGAAATATAAAATGTCAAAGTCCTCAGGGGAGCTAATTTACACTGGGACCATTAACTGTCGAAGATTAAGATCAAAATCATCCCTAGAAGGAGAGACAAGGTCCATAAGCACACAAGTAATCATTATGACCCGCAGAAAATCTCAAATTCAAAAGAATAACATCTTGTGACAAGGGATATATATAAACAACGTTGAGATGAATGAAACGGAACTTATTATCAAAATCGGAACAATTAGCCCCTATAACAAAAGTCAAAAAATATGCTTGGTGGTCGAAAGAATGTGACGATCTATTGAACATAGGAAGGAAGCATGGCACAAATGGCAGTCGCAACGAACGGAAAGCAATAGGCAAAAATTAATGAATCTTAGAAAGATGGTCAATAAAAGTGTGAAAAAGATTAAAAAGGCCTACGAAAACTAGATGCTTATTCAAATATATGAGGAGTTTACCAAAAACAAGACAATAAGTTTCTACAAAATCTTTAAAAAGAGAACAACGAAGTACATGCCACCGAGTCTACAGTTACGGGACAAGAACGGAAATATAGAATATAACAACACTGACAACTGCACGATACCAACCGACTACCTCGAAACTCTCTTCAACTGTGAAACGCCAGTGAAAAAAGTTATATTTAACGTCCAAAAAAAAAATCCCGACTCACAGCCACCAACCTGCGAGGAACTCGAAAATATCATTTCGAGCCTTAAAAACAACAAAGCTTCGGGAGAAAATCAGATCACAGCCGATCTTTGGAAGAGTACCAATAAGGAGGCTATAGAATCCCTACAAAATATTTTTGAAGAAATTTGGGTCATAGAAAGGATTCCAGAAGAAAGGAAGATGGCCCTTATCCACCCAATCCACAAGAAGGGGGATAAAATGAACCTGAACAACTACAGAAACATATCATTTATGGATATTACATATAAGACATTCTCAGAGTCTTTACATACCGGTAATAGAACAGAACCACTGTTATATCATCAATTGGGGGAATATCAAGTGGAATTCCGAAAGTGGAGATCCTGTCAAGAACAAATCCTGAACCTTAAAAATCTCATAGCATACCAGAAGTCAAGGGCAAAAACATACGTCATCCCATTTTTTGACTTCCAAAGGGCGTACGACTCACTAGACCGGGAAAATGTCCTCTGTAGGCAAAGAATTCGATCTAGACAACAAAACAACCAACCTCATTAGGGAAGCTCTCACTAATATATTTTCCAAAGTCAAATTCATGGGAGAATTATCAGTTCCTTTTGAGATCAAAACTAGTGTCCGACAGGGTGACGGACTGTCCTCCGTGCTGTTCAATTGTACCTTGGAGAAGGTAGTCAGAGAATAGGATAAGACAACCAGTGGTGGAATTCGAGTGGGATCGGTAAACAAGGATATCAAGATCAAATGTTTAGCTTTCGCAGATGATACGGCATTACAAGCTGGGACGTGAGTGGAAGACAAGGAGAAGTCCTTCGAACTGCTGAAGCAAGCAGAGAATATAATGCGCAACACAGATAGATACAACCTACTCCAAAAATACTGCAGGGGAAAATCAACAGCAAAATAGGTCCTGGAAAAAGACGAATATCTTGGCTTGACAATCTTAGAGGCTGGTGCAATATGTCATAAGTTGAACTGTTCCGCGCTGCCACAAACAGGACGAAAATAGCCATCATGATCGCCAACATCCGAAACGGATAGGTACCGAGAGAAGAAGAAGAAGAAGTCAAGCCTGAAGCCTTTTATTCTGCAGAAACACTGTCGATAACTACATATGATCCAATGGAAAAGTTGTAGATCAAGGATTACGAAAAATTCTAGGCCCCAAATTCCGTAATAACTAACATTCACACATCAGCAATGAAACGCTGTAGAGGAAAATAAAAGATTTTCGACACAATAAGGAAAAGAAAATTGACTTATATGGCCGCATCCTAAATATGGACCCGAAAAGGATAACTAAATCTTAGACTATTTCAGCAATAAGAAAACCAAACCTAACTGATTTACGAAAACTAAGAAGGACCTACGAGAGTTCGAAATTACAGAAGAAATGTTTGCAGATGGATCCGCGAAGAAAATAACCGAAGATAAATTAAAGATTTATCAGGACAGGGTGAAGATAAAACGTCTACACAGTATTTCTGAAGAAGAGAGGAAGGCAAGACCTGAAAGGATGAAAAGGTACTGGAAGCACAGGAAAACACGACTCACTAACCATTGATTCATCTATCGTACCCCAAAGTGGGTGAAACGGACAATAAATGTAATCATAATAATCTACATACATAAATTAGTAAGGCTCACGTGTTGTACATTCATTACATGAGCATATTTTACTTATATTCATTTGTTTCATAAGTGGTACTGTCACAAAGAAGATCTTTCCCTTTGCTATCTGTCTCTCGGTCTGATTACTCACATGTTCAAGTTCCTAAAACTGGAAAACTGCTGGACATATTTCTACCAAACTACGTATTTGTAATCTATTCGTTCAGGATTGTGTTATGAGGTGTATATGACTTCAAAGTGATCACGTGGAGTTACAGTTTACAGGAAGATTATTCTCAAATATTATAGTGTACATTATATCTATCGAAAGACCGTGTAAAACAAATGTTTAAGAATGTGTTATGCCATCTCACTGTCCGAAATTGATAGTTTAATGGAACTAAAATGGACGAAACTGCCATGACATAAGTAAATACGGCACATAAACTCATTCATCTATATCAATAAAATATAATATATAGCGTGATCGAGGCAGGAAAGATCAAGGCGTCAGTGAATAAAACAAGTAAAAGCTTGGAATTGTTATAACACTGCTATTTAAAAAACTGCAGATTGAAACAGTAAACCGAGGTAACGATCCTGTTGAGATAGACATATTCAACGCGAGCAGCAAGTCAAGATCTGAAAAGAAACTTAAGGGAATTAAAGAAGAATATTTGCGTCATACAATTTAACTGAAGAACCAGAAATACGGGACCGAAAATTAAACGGCAAGTCAAGATAACGAGAAAACCTACATCGCAACTTCAAATCAGCAACTCATAGTTACCAAGAAAGAAATATTTAGGATACGGGAAATAACTAAATCGACGTATACAACAGCAATTATAGAACAAATAGCTGAAACATGAGCAGACACTTGGTAGACTACAAGCGTTATTAGAATTAAAGTTAAAACATCAGACTGATATTAAGTTACCATGTTAGAAGACTATGGAATCCCTATCATGATGAAACTGACTACATCTGTATTTATTTCTGTTGCATTTTGCGCAAGATATGGCTGTCAAGATGTTCTAAGAAGACCATGACTCGATGTCCGGAGGAGACTAACCTGAGATGACGTTAAAGGAACCTTACCTATCCCGGAGCATCCTAATGCCCAGCGAGAGGGTGTAGTTGCAGTGCCTGATCTGAGTAGACCTCTAACTAGCCCTTAGATCCAGGTAAAAATCTCCGACCTGGGCGGGAATAGAACCCTGGGCCTCCGGGTAAGAGGATGACACGCTACCCCTACACCACGGGGCCTCAGAAGATTATACATATTGATATACACTGCGTGAGTAAAAATCTACGATTATCTTCAAAACAGATTAACGTTTGTAATTTATGGCATTTCCCTTAAGCATGAAGGATTTTTTATCTGTATTCTCAACTCGAGTTGCTCTTCATCTAGCGTGAGAAATGATCTGCTACTTACCATCACATATCATATTAATTTTAAAATTCGTTTGGTCACCGCTGTAGGAATATAATATCATATTACATGAACTCAGCAAATTTGTGACTTACATTTCTGAAGCACGCACATCAAATATTATGTACAATGATAAACTCACCACAGCAGAACATATAAGCTGCAGTAGTGGGCTGAACATTAGGTGAATCTCTTTTCAAAACAGGGATTTTAGGAATCCGTCCACACACACACACACACACACACTACAATTGAATTCACGTATATAAAATTCTAATTATAGTAATTTCAATTTGAAATTATGCTTTGTACAGTAAAGCGTTTCAGTGGTGTCTGTAATACGAATCCTTCCAATCATTCCATGTCTACTTTGTCATATAAGCATTAAACTGTGTCAAGCCCGTGTTGCAATATGGATATTAAACTCCAACTCATATCAAGACCGTAACTATGATTGTCCTTCCCTTGAACTTCACTGTATAGTGGGTAATTTTAACATATACAAAATCTAAAATGGCTTCCTACTCAATGGACTTACAGTCCGAGGAATACTACTTCGCTCGCGGCATGCTCAGTCATGATGGTGGCTTCAATAATATTCGTCATCAGTTTCAGAGCCGTGTTCATTGCAGAGGGAAGGATTCATATTCCTGAGAAGGATAATTGGTGCCACATTCGTCCATCCCAAGATGTTCGAGAGTACTCCAGGTGACCCCAAATTGTTCAAAATGTCTGTCGTGTATTTGACAGCCTCATAG
This sequence comes from Anabrus simplex, assembly GCF_040414725.1. Classification (NCBI taxonomy): domain Eukaryota; kingdom Metazoa; phylum Arthropoda; class Insecta; order Orthoptera; family Tettigoniidae; genus Anabrus; species Anabrus simplex. Next base: position 1,355,349,105 of record NC_090265.1, read on the forward strand.
ACTTTTCAATTGATAGAAAATCGGATAATTCTTGCGAGTGTTGCTTGTTGATGACGTTGACAGGTTCATGTCTTGGTGCAAGAATTGCTCTTAGACACAACCATGCGTCTTAGGCGCAAACCTGTAACCACCTCTGACAAACATTTAAGATCTTTGTTTGCCGTGGATTTGGCTGGGCATCGCAGACATGAACACAGACAGACAGACAGACAGGCAGACAGACAGACAGACAGACAGACAGACAGACAGACAGACAGACAGACAGACAGACAGACAGACAGACAGACATCATGGACTGAAGGAAAATGGCTTCCTATTCCACGGACTTAAAATTACATCTTGACTGATATATGTATTATTCTTTGTTTATTATTATCGTCTATCTTTGTCCATATACGTTTCCTTTAAATGTATACGTGTCTAACCATGGTCCTCTTTCTCTACGGGGTTGGGTAGGAAGGGAGATGAATCTTCGTAGCGAGTTTTTATATGATAGTAAGAATGAAGAGGATGAAACCCGGCGCCGGCACATAGCCTACTCCTCTGGAATAGCTCAAGAGTTTACGTCCCGATCCGACGGACGAATCACCATCAACACCGTCATATGTCCTCACACTATATAAGACCAAAAACGGCTTCCTACTGCCTGGACTTAAAATGGCTCCTTGAATATTGTGTTCTGTTGTGTTCTGTGCCTGTTCGAGGTCTTGGAGAGTCTGCGGTGGAACACGACGCCCACGAACACTTCTGTTAATCCTATCCCACACATTCTTGATGAGATTAAGGTCGGGACTCACTGCTGGCCATTCCATATCTTGAATGTCCAGTTCCCGAAAGACAGCTCTGGTGATGCGCGCTACATGATCACTGGCATTGTCGTGCATGAGTACGAATTCAGGGCTAACACCGTATGCAGAAACCAACATATGCTGTAACAGTATCTGCTCTATGTACCCTGCAGCGTTAAGATTACTACGGACGAGGACAAGATCCGCACGGCCATCAATGGTGATGCCACCCCACGTCATCATCATCGGTCGCCTTCCTGGGCAATATTTAGCATATACTGCTCATCACGGCATCTCCATACACGTTGATGTCCATCACGCTGTGTCAGGGGAAATCTGGACTCGTCTGTGAACAACATAGGTGTCCATTGGCGAAGTTTTTTGACGCGGGTACGGGCAAACAGAAAGCAAACGGCGCGATGTTGCTGCGTTAAATAGGGCACTCGAACTGGACGTCTGGGTCCTATGGACACTTCTCTTAACCTGTTCCTTACTGTCTGGTAAGACACCGTGACTCCAATGACCCTCCTGAGGTGGTCTTGTTTCAGTTCTCTGGCAGATGTTGAACGACGCCTCAACTCACAGATGGTCAGATATCTTCTTTTTGGGTTGTCATGCGTCCACGACCTTGTGTAACCCCCGTTGTGAAATGGAATGTCTCATTGTAGCGATTCCACAAGCGTTGACGGAGAGACCTTGAGATCCACTGCAACACGACGGAAAATCTATCCTTCCTTGATCAAAGTGACGGCCCTTGCGACTTGAACCTCGTTAAGATGTCTCATGGGATGTGGTGGTTTACGTTAAACGTGCTCAAATGACCGCAGTATCTGTGTACCTCACAATGGCACACGAACGCACCGCTATTTACTTTGTTTTGAGAGGTCACCTGCCAATTTAATGCATGGCTACGCCTGCTGTATCTGTCAAATGAACGTTCACATACCAGATTTTACAAATCGTGTTCCACTAATTCTTTTGAATAGTGTATATTACTATTGTGTTTTATTAGCTCCTAGCTTCCGCGTGCACAGCTTCAACGCGAGGGTCCTGCGTGACGTCACATCTCTGCTTTGCTACTGCATATCTCTCCCGTCACCCCTACCTTATATTCTACGTACCTTGAGTGAGTGCTTTTGCATTTACAACCAGTTTCAAGTGACTGATAAATACATTGTCCGTATTGATAACAACGTTGAAAAAAACGGAAGGAATAAAACGTTGTTGAAGAAGGTGGTGCTAAAATCACACACAAGAAGGATTCAAGGCCATTGAAGTAGCATAAAAATTCATTGTGGAACAAGAATAAGCCTTCATATTTGATGTGTTTTGATGTGTTACTTCTTCAGAAAATACGTGGCATGAGGGCGTGGAAAAGGCAATCGACAGGATGCAAAAGTCTGTTATGAGCTTTTCAAAAACAATTTTAAATCCGCATCAACATCCGTTTGTTTAACTGTATTGTACAGTGAATGTAAATATCAATTGTATCAAAAAATATATCTGTAACCAATTCAGGATTTGTATTTTATCTTTCCCTTTTAATCGATATTCTCGCTAATACAAGTTTTGCCGGCACTTACGTCGGTAATTTTGACGCAACTGTAGTTAACGGTCATCAATGAACCAGGACATTGCTGACTATGCTGAAAAGAAACTATATTTAATAATTTAACAATAAGTTCATTATGTTGTCATCATCAGTTCTCAACTGACGCCTCTATAGAATTTATTTTGTGAGTGTTCACTCAAGTTAATTTTTCTCGGAAGTTTGGTATTGTGGACTGGTAGCTTTTTGCATAACATAGTCGAATTGTCAGCCTCCCAGACAAACTGAAGAATACAACATACGACTTTCCAAAAGCGATACTGATGAGCCTTAAAATGCACTATCATACGTCAAAGAATACCGTGCGTACTAGAACTAGCCCCAAAATTTAGAAAATGATTGTACGATGCAGGTAAAGAACTAAAAGCATAAATCGTCGCAGAAACAACATCCAGCATCCAGCCATGTGAAACTTATCTCATGTTTACAAACTCAAACTGCTCATATCGGCCTGACAGTCCTAAATATTTTAAGTCGTTCCTTGAAAATCATCACCAGTGCGTAGTTGTAAACAATCTAACATCACAACGGCTGTAGGATCATCCGGTATCGCTTTGGGATCTCTTCTAGGATTCCTATTGTACTTCCTGCATATATCAACGGCATATCGTCCACACTTCAGTATTGTAACTAACACTTACATGCTGGTGATCTGCAATAATACAATCACACCACTATAAACAATGCATATGAAACAGTCCAGCATATTAATTCTGATAATGAAAGGCTTTTCGCCTTCACTAAAGACAACCACTTAATCCTAAATCCTCGTAAAACACATTGCATTATCATAGGCAATTCCAAATTCTTACACGTAATATACAATATCAATCCTCCTCCTAACACCATCAATGACATTTCTCAACCGTACTTTAAGAATGTAACTAAACTTGGAATCTCCATCAACGAGAATCTGACCTGTAATGAACACGTAACTAATGTACGTTGTATGTAGAGTGGTTCATGCAGCACGATATCCCCTGAAACGTCGGAGGAATGCTTTGCCTCTAGTCCTTAAATTAGAATTAATTCAAGCAATACTGTTCCCAATTTTAGACTACTGGGATACGGCACTTGTCAATTTAATGCCGAACACGTTGTGTGACTCCAGCGAACACAAAACTCATGAATATAATATGATATGCCTTTCAAAACACTGGAATAGCTAAAAGTAAATGAACGAAGGAATTTTTCACCAAATGACACTTGTTTCCTAACTACTTTCGACGAACACTCCTACTTACCGCTCTTATAATTTTTGTTCCCTTTCCTCATTCCATAAGATTGTGTCCGTTCTGGTTCCCTACTTGCCATTCCACTAAATCGAAGGAATTCCTAAAAACATTATTTTCTACTTATTGGATCAAGACTCTGGAAAGCACTCCCAATGGACATTCGGCAGTTGATTTCTCTCATACATTCAAACCTGCCTGTAGAACGTTTTTTCTTGCGGCATAAAACTGAGTTGTTTGAATAAGTGTGTGTATATTGTGTGAATGGGTTTGCTGTTATCTATTAGGCACTTCAGTTATTATTATTATTATTATTATTATTATTATTATTATTATTATTATTATTATTATTATTATTATTATTATTATTATTATTATTATTATTATTATTATAAGTATTATCACTCTTATTACCTTACAAATGTGTAACCTGATCCCATTTGTTTATACTTTTATCATGCTGCTTGGTAATTAATATCTAAAACACATACTGTAGTTTAGTAATTTACATTTCCTGCCATCAGTTATAAGAATATTACTATACATTCATTTCACTTGAGCCTTCGATGCAGGTATTACATAACGTTATTTTTATTGGGCATTTCATTTTAATTATATTTACTACAAATCGTCCTCCAGTCGTCATCAACGTCATTTCTGTACCGTACCGGATCATACAAGTATTTTGTAACTCTCACTAATATTTAGTTCACCGAGAAAGTTGGCCGTGCTCTTGCGGGCGCGCAGCTGTGAGTTTTCATTGGGAAGATAATAGGCTCGAAACCCACTGTCGGTAGCCCGGATGATGGTTTTCCGTGGTTTCCCATTTTCACACCAGGCAAGTGCTGGGGCTGTACCTTAACTAAGGTACCGGCCGCTTCCTTCTCATTCCTAACCCTCCCCTATCCCTTCCTCGCCTTAATACATATCTGTGTAGGTGCGACGAAAAGCAACTTGTAAGATAAAAAAGTATTTAGTTGTTGTAGAATTACTGAGTCTTTCTTTAATTTTTAAATTTTCCTATAATTCGGCGTTAAGATTGAAAGAGGTTAAGTGTAAAACAGGGCCGTGAGCCCTAATTTCACAACAATTGTAAGCCGAGAATAAAGAAAGAAAGAAAGAAAGAAAGAAAGAAAGAAAGAAAGAAAGAAAGAAAGAAAGAAAGAAAGAAATATGCAGTTATTCCCTTAATTCTACATTGGTCAATCAACCCATCCGATACTTCAAAACACAATACAAAAAACATATCAGAACGTTCATCCACGACCAGGAATAAGTCTTGGTGAACCATTTACTATTGTAGATATGGGGCATAAACACGGCGCTATTAACGCAAGTTCGAAAATTCTCTACAACTGCCCTGAACGACACATCTTCAAAACTCCAGAGAACTTGGAAACAAATACTCTCTTCTTGATAAGAGCGAAATAATTTTGCTGTGGGACGATGTGTTCAATATTTTCGTTGCAGGGTCAGTTGGAGTGGCTCTTCCCTCTAGTGTATTTTTCCAGTATGCCTTATATTTCTACTATTGTTACTTTAGTGTATGAGTTACTTCAGTAACATATGCCAGTGCTGGTAAGTGTGCCCCGATGAGTCAAATGGACTACTTCCATAGAACTCTCGAAGAACAGAAACAGCTGCGATTGCATCTTGCAAGGAATTCTTTCCAATTTTTATTAACTGTTTATATCCTGTAAGTTAATTTATCTTGCAAACTCTCCAAACAATATCATAGTCATTTAACCCGCTTGAAAGTGCATGTAATAGATTTCATTACACATGAACACGAATATCTTTAATGTGTGTCAGTCGTTGGTAAGAAATATTATTGATTTTCTTCTAGAATGAATTTATATTTGTTATACGTAGAGCAAGTTGAACAGTTCCTAGAGGCCGATGACCTTAGATGTTAGGCCCCTTTAAACAACAAGCATCATCATCACCAACAGTTCCTGAGTTCTTAGGTGTGATGCTTCGACTATCTGTTGAGATATTTAGTTCCTCAATTGTCAGATGAAAGTCTGAAATTACACCAGAATACATTCAACAACTTGTAGGTGCGAATTAGCGAATCAGATAATGATCGATCCATTCAGAACTCAATATCAATCTATAAACCCAGGCATTTCCTTTCAAAAAAAATTTGGGTAGTATGAAACGTTCAGACGAGGTTATGGACATTGTAGAGTTCTGTTATGAAAATTGATACTGTTTACTGAAGTTCAGAACACCGACTGTAATTGCATAGTCTTCTGTACGATCCCATCTTAATTTTAACTGTGTGGTTACTTTCTGCTGTACGTGCTGGCTTCGTTGCTGGCCTCCACATGCGAGCTGCGGCTGTCGTGTAATTATTAACACCCCCCAAGGAGCGACGATGAGACCTCTGCTGTTTCCTGCTTTGATTAGGTTATAACCTTGACCTAAGGACAGTAGAATATTACGCACACCGGAAACCCCTGCGTCCAATGTATTAATTTGTCTTATCTATGATGAAATTACTTTCTCAGTTCTATTACTGAGAACTAACGTTATTGTGTATAATACCTGAAAGCTATACAATAAGAAATGTAAACAATTTTTGAACCTGTATTTAAAATTAGACATGTTATAACAATTGACAAAATTGAATAATTCAATGATATATGATGAATTTCGTTAGACAACGTGCATGTTAATTTTCTGCAGGAGATTAACACTTGTGTCAAGAAGATGATCTAATAAAAGTTCATTTCAGGCTTGAGCCTTACTTCTCAAACCCAGGAATAAAAATACGCGAATAGGTTCACAGGAAAAATGTGGCACATATTGACATACATAATCCATATATACTGAATATATGACGTGATGATTCGCAATATTTCAGTCATATAGTTTAGTGGAAACAGCCATGGCAACAGAAACATAAAAATATGAGGATGAGGTAGATATAGCTACAGCACCAAGACTAGATGAGCAAGCAATAAGTGGTGATGAGTGGCCGCCACCGTACCAGTACTTCACAGTGGAACCGGGGATGACTCTGCTGGTAAGACAAGTCTCCGACGTTCCAAGCGGCAGAGTAAACCTCCTAGTTGGCTCCGAGACTACGAGATAACCACAACGAAGAAATGGGGAGGAAATATCCAAAATGATCATGGGAAGTGTAATCGGAAACACTACCCAGAGGGCCACGACCATGGACTCAAAGAGAAGGATTAAAAAAAGAGATCACAGTGAATTGTATGTATGATTTGGGTCAATAAATGTACCTATTGCTATGTTATAACAAAATCCATTATAATATCCAAGTAAAAGGAGACGGATATCTGTATGTAATGATGAACTTACAGTACCAGTTACGAACGGACACACAACATGAATTATAACGGTTTGTGCTACACACAGGTAAGTGGCTAGTTTATATATATCTTTTATGTAGATTTTATCACTCAATTGTTAATTTCCTCGGCAGATTTGTTTATTTCTAATTTAATTAATGGTTAATACATATGTGCGACTTTAAAAGGACAGTTTGGTCTCAAAACATCTTCCAATATGTGACGCGTATTACGTCATGAAACACAGTATCGTACCATGTTTACTGGAGATTGAACTCCATGCATATTGATCAGTGATGCAGTTAGGTGAGATAAAATTGTCTATGTCAACTTGGAACAGTCAAGAAGTGTTTTGTTGTTAGGTTGGTTTATATCGCTTTAACTCCAAGGTCATAAGGCGACTCTTACATATGATTACCGAATAATAGTAATAATAATATTGTAATTGTAAGGAAAATATAAATAAGTATAATGTAATTACATTTTGGAGTGCAAGCCAGAGTCCTTGAAGAAGTTGATGACTTGATGACTCTGTGCTGGTGAAGTCAGTGTCAATTCCATTTCCTTATATATATTGTGGTGTTGGCGCCAATGGTGATGCAGTTGACGTTCTGAGATGTTATTCTTGACATTGAGAGAACAGTTACATTTACTGTAGGTGTGAGGTTGTTTCTTTTCTAGGAGATAGTTGTGGGTGATGTTGTTGTGTCATATCCTTAGTCGGGAGATTAAGACTTGTTCATATCTGGTGATGTTTCGGAGAGGATATTTTTTGGAGATTGTTAGTGGAAGTTTTAAGCCAGTTCATTTTTCTATTGCTCGTATAGTGTGATTTAGATGTAAGCGATGATATCAAAATGCGAAGTGGCAATTCGAGGGTCGTTGACTGGAAGGCTCTTTTGCTGCTTGATCAGCTGATTCGTTGCCTGGTATTCCTCTGTGAGATGGTATCTACATAAAAATAATATTTTTATCCTACAATGTTGAACTTGTGGTACAGCATTTGAATTTCTTTAACAATGAGGTGTGTTGTTGATGGATTTTCTGTTGAAGTTAATGCACTATCATGTCCTGTTTAAGAGCATACAGTTCACTTGTAAAAGCTGTGAAACGATCTGGTAATCTCTATAGCATACTATAGTCTTTATATTTCACCACACAAACATTTCCCTCATTAAATTTGGATCCATCAGTATAAATTGCACTATATGATGAGTATCTATTGCAAATTTTGTGAAATAACTGTTAGTATTTCGCTGTGTCAGTTTGAGCTTTAACATTATTGCTCAATTCCCAGTTGATTGGAGGCAAATGACCTTTCAATGAAAAGGTATCCCGGGAGTTGTGTGTAAGTAAAATGGGTGGAAGGCAGAGGTTTAGTTCTTTGAGAAGATTGTATATTATGATGTTAAAGTGTTGGAGTTGATGTCTAGTTAGTTTTCTTTTACGTCTCTTTGAAAATAGGAGAGATTTTAAGTAGTGGTTACTTGTGCCAGCTATCTCGAGTGCGTATGTCAAACTCAGCCGTTTACGTTTGATTTAAAGTGGTGGTTTGTTGGCTTCAATCTCTATACTAGCTATGGGGCTGGTGCAATGGGCTCCCAGGGTATTTCGAAGAGCTGAGGATTGGATGGATCAAGGATCTTGAGAGTAGATGGTCTGGCAGAACAATATACTATACTGCGATAGTCCAGTTTGGCTGTGATTGTAGCTCTGTATGTATTCATTAGGACTTGGTATTCTTTCATGACGCTCATTCTTCTTTGACACTCGTCTTTAAGATTTTTAAGGTAGGGGGTCCAGGTGAGCTTGTTATCGAATGGAAGTCCCAGAATTTGAATAGTTTAACTGATTCAAATTTACGGTCTTCCATATAATATTCAGGGTTAGGGATGGTATGTTTATTTTTGCAGAAGAGAATAAATTTGGTTTTAGTTTTAGAAAATTTGAACCCTGTGGTTTTAGTCCAGTTTTGATTCTTGTAACAGGAGTTGAGTCGTCGTAATGTTTTTCTCTGGACAGAAGATTATAAAATCGTCAGCAAAAAGGCAACACATAACTGGTGAATGGATGTTGGAGACTATCCATTAATTGCTACGAGAAATAGTTTTACACTGATAACTGATCCTTGTGGAACTCCTTTATTAATTATACTACTTCCTTTGACAGCATTCCATTTACTCTAACTTGAATTCGGTGAATTTGGAGAAAATTATAAACGAAATATAGCATATTTCGAAATTTATTACGTGTCATTAATATTTTGATTAAATAATCTTTCTGTACCATGTGGTATGCCATATTAATATCTAAACTGACTGCTATTAGGTGTTGGTTATTGAGGAACGCTTCCTATATTTCAGATTCCAGACTTATCAAAGTGTCTGTTGTGGAGTGTGCTTTACGGAACCCGTTTTGCACCTTACTGAAGAAATGTATGTGCTCGAGATACCAACGTAATCTTTTGTTGACTATTTTCTCCATAAGTTTATACATCGCATTATTTAAAGCGATAGGACGATAATTTTCTGCATTTCATTCGTCTTACCCTGGTTTGGGTATTGAAACTACAATGGCATTGCGTCGTTGATCAGGAAAAGACTTAGAACTCCATATGTGGTTGAAAATTGCCAGAAGATAATTTATTGCATTTAGTTCAAGCTGCCTTAGTAATTCATAAGGGATTGTATCTGGGCCAGGGTTAGATTTGCCAAATTTGTCAAGTTCAATCATTATTTCCTGTAGTTGAAAAGCATCGTTTAGATTATAGTTGGGGTCAGAGATGGCTTTCCTCAGATCAGTGGATTCACTGGATTTCTTTGTATGCAGAAATTCGGGATCATAATTGTTGTCACTAGAGATCTCTGAAAATATGTCAGCTAATTTATCAGCGATGTTTTGAGGTTCGTTTATGACGGGCCCATCAACCGAGTTTCTGAGGGAAGTAATGTAGAAGTGATTATATTTGCCACTTATTCTTTGAAGTTTATTCTACATTTCCTTTTGTATGGTTGAGAACTTAGCAAGAAGACAAATGATAGCCATGAATTCTTTTTGCTGAGTTTTATTCCTTTTCGAGCGATTACTCTGCATTTCTGAAATTGGGCTTTATTTTCAGGTGTGGGTTTTCTTTCGTAAATGTAGAAAGCGTGATTTATATTCTTAATAGCCCCCTTACAAGTGTCGTTCAACCAAGGTTATGTTTCCTGAAAGGAATTTGAAATTACTTTTGGAACACTCACGTCCACATATTTAACGAGAACTTCTGTGAAATCTTGAACAATGGTATTTGTGTGGCATAGAAGGAAAATCATTTGTAGGCGTTAAGCCATTTAAGTGATTAATGACTCTCTGCCCACATTTCGTCCAATCTGCTTTATTTAAGTTTCACTTAGGGTTGTTGATGAATTAGGAGTCGAAGGAAGAATTTTCATTACTGATTAGTATCGGGAAATGGCCAACTTTTCTTTGGAGTGTTGAATGAATAGACAATTTGGAAAGGGTTGCTGTGTCCGGCGTGCAGATCGTTAGGTCTGTACTACTACAGGTGCCGTGGGCTATGTCAAAGCGAGTTGGAGCTGTAGAGTTCATTAGAATTAAATCAAATTCATGAAGAATATTTTCTATCTCTCTTCATCTTGCATCAGAACTATGACTCCCCCATAATGTGTTATGGCTGTTGAAGTCACCCACTAGGATGAATTGTTTAAGTGGTTCTAGTATACGGTTTTGTAGATCGTCACCTTGAAACAAATAACTGTTTAGAATATAAACATCGCAGATGCATAGAGAAAGTGGTAGATGGACTGAAATTGTTTCGGCTTCCAAGTTATTTTAACAGTAATTTCTTTTACACAGCTATTGTTATTGATATAAGTAGCTACCCCTCCACTTGCATGATTCACATTAGTTCTATTTTTGTGGTAGACACTGTAGAGTCTTAGACTGGCAACAAAGTCGTTCTGAAAGTCTTTTTCTTGGAGAGAGATAACGTAGGGTTGATGTTAATTTATTAGGAGTTGTAGACATTCTAAGTGTGATCGATAACTGTCAAGATTCTATTGGAGTAATGTAGTCATAATAATGATCAAAAGCAGAACGAGATTTATCTCCATTATTATTCTGGGAAGGAATTGTCACTGGAATAGTCTGGCGTTAAATTGTTATGCGTTGGGTCTTCATTTTGACTGGTGGATATCAGTAGATTTTTACTATTCGAGTGCTTTTGTTCTAGATGCTTTTATCGGTGTAGTAAGGACAGAGATTTTGTAGGGCTTAACAAGACCTTCTATGTCTTGTGTGTACTTAGATACAATTGCTGATACGTCCTTGGCACCAAATGTATTTTCGAAGAACGATTGGAGCTGTATGTAGCTGAGGGAGAAATGTGGTGGATCGTCTTCCAGATATTGTTTTACTGGCAGAAGCATTTCAATTATTGTTGATTTTTGAGCGTCTGCATTGGGTTTCTTGGAAGTGTGGTTTATCTTACGCTTTTCGATTTGGCCAGGAGAGGCCAGTATGGATTTGTTGGTATCAGGAGGATTTGGATTAATGGTTTCACTATTAGCTGGTAGGGGAGGACCGTGTTTCCATAGGTGCAGCAATTTCTCTCTCAACTTAAATACCAGAGAAGGGAGGATCAATGCAGACTTGGCTAAGTGCTAAGTCAGGGTTGCTCAGTGAAGTGGCTTCTTGAATATCTTTTGGGAGGAAGCTATAAGTACAGATGACAGTTTTGAGGTTTTCGATCTCTGACTTTTGTGAATTCTTTTGGAGTTGAGGAAAATGGGAACGGTTAAGTTTGTTAATTTGATGAAGCTCGTGATTGGAGGAGGATTCGTCTTTTGGGAAGTGAAACATTATCAGGATGATCTTTGGCCAGATGTCCTTCGGTATGGAAGAGAAAACAAGTGGGTAAGTCGGATGATAGGTAAATCCAGTAGTTAGTACCATCATATTCAATATGGAGGGTATCGGGGAGTTTATCAATCAAACTGTAATTGATCCTGAAATTGACAAACCTGCTCTAATTGGAGTAATCCTAGACATGATTTTCAAACCAAATTTTAACAATTCCTCTTCGATAACAGTTTGGGACCACAGGACAGACGTCTGATAATATAATGCGCTTGTGTTTTTTCGGAAGTGGTCGTATTTCCAATGATACATTGTTTATTAAAATCTTGGGGTTTGTCAATATCAGATCTTCAATAGCTTTCTTACTAGAAATAAAGAAGCATATCCTTCCGTTCGATATACGTGAAACAAACCGAATGTTGCTAGGGGTTGTGAGATTCCCCATAGCTAGTATGCACATCATCCTTGATACTGATCCCTTCATGAGATTCGATTACAATAGCGTGTTCTTTGGAGGGGTACGACTGTATTGCAGCAGAATAGCTTATCCTTGAATTACATTCGTTATTAGTTGTGACAGTTGTCATTTGGTTACCTGATGAACCGTTGGGATGTGGAAGGTTATTTACGGTGTTGTAATTATTCGTTGGCTTACTTGGTGTCTGTTGAGGTAAAATATCAGTGATTTCTTCATTCATCGAATTCGATAGATGCCGACATCTATCAACATAGGTAGGCATTTTGAGTGAGTCAACAAAGTGTTTTAGGCTATCTGTATAGTTTATCACTTCACACTCAAACCACGGATATAATGTCCGATATCTTACTAACAAGAATATAGTGGGTGATACAAATATTTACTTCTGATCTCTCATACACTAATGATACTATTACGAACCTCTGTTATATAGCAAAACTTGAGCAAGAGAATTACTCGCGAACATCATCATTCACTGCCTTCTTGAGCAATTGTCTAGAAGTGTTGTATTCCCAAGGATATCAATAAAGGGTTAAGATATCGATATATCCCTTTATTTAGGTTCTCCTGAAAGGGAATACTTAATTTGATGATATACAGTTTATTTAATATCGTCTTTTCCATGTTTACCTGATTGAGATGAATACGTAATATAGTATTAGGGCCTATACGGGTAAATAATACATTAATATAGAGTTATGAAATAATATTTTGAGTGAATGGAATGAAGATAAATACGATTTTAAATGGGATGCGAGATGGAAATTTATGTTTGATTCTTTAGGATTACACATCGTATCTCATTTAAGATGGTAATGTACCACATGGCAGGAGTTCAAAGGTAATTTTTGATTGCATTAATCTGTATAATGGTGTATTTCCATGAAGGTGATATATGTGTGATCAATATACACGAATCCATGAAGGTTAATGTTAAATACTAAACGGTCATATGTGTTATTTGAAAGTGAGATACCCTGATAAACGGTATATGCGTCATAGTTAATCACTTATTGGATATCAAATGAGGTGGTATTTATAAATAAATACGATATTCTCCCAAAATCTCAGATGGTAAATATAATATGTACCGCGTCGCGTGAGTTATTTGAAAGTAATAAAATTCGTAATAATAAATGCATACGTGGTCAATTACGAAAACGAGATCAAATAAGATCATCTAGAGACATACATATATTTTCAAGGAGTACTACATTTATTGTTATTTTATTTTTTCATGTTTTAATTAATTTATTGCCGTAATTTTGTCCTTTTAGGTTGATATTTGATTCTTCATAAGATATTTCATATGCGGGTAAATACGTTTCGATCATGAATTATTTGTTTATATATAATGTGTGATGAAGAAAAGTACGCCATAAACATAACTATGAACGAGGAATATTAAGGAATAGATTTATTTTTAATTTGATTTTATTCATTTCAAATAGCTATGTGTGCTTATGATAACAATAATGCTATTAATCTTGATTCGTGCATTATTTGTATAAATTAGTTACATATTTTTAATACCTTTTATTATCGTTGAAAGCCAAAATATTGATTTAAACCATGATTTGAAGGTCATGACTAATTACAGGTACGTTGAGCATCGAAGTTACGGAAATGATCATTTTGTAGCCAATCTTAGCTTCTGAAAATGAAATGTTTGAACACTGAATGGAACTCTGAGATAATAATATACTTCCAATTTAATATTCGTCAATCTTGTTAGGGATATTTGAAATAAATATATTTTTCTAGATAATTGTGTAGAATGATGTTTTATAATTAATTTGAGGGTATTACTTCAGCCCGGCTGTCACCTTATTTGTAATGTTATATTAAGTGGAAATTAATGAACTCTTACTTGCAGAGCATCTCGGAGGAGATATGTGTTCATTGCGATGTCCAGGAACCCACCATCCCGCCCGAAGAAGTAGATTTACTTTTATAACCTAATGAAGACTGTTACACGCCATTTTTATTTCTGAAGTAGCTACTTGCATTTCTATTGGCCAATGTGAAGTGGCACGTGTACTCGTTCCCGTCAATAATTTTAATCACAATCCGTTACCAACACCGACCAATGGTCTTGTCCACGTCTTATCCTAACCGTCCGCACGGCATGAACCAGTCCAGACCAACCGTGTTTCCACACGAAAGTAGAGTTCTAGGGCCGCTTCGCGTCTTATAACCTGGGGGCTTACGCCCCCAGTCCCCCTTTGCTTGTCCCTCCAGCTATCGATGCATCACTGACTCATCAGTTCCTAAGTACAGAGGTTGTCAGCACTGAGCACCGTTTGACAACATCTTTCCGGACAATGCCGCGAGCGTGTAAAAAAACGACAGTCGTTTCGCGGGTGTGAAAGTCAAACGACAGTTGTTGCGCGGGTGTGAAAGTCAAACGACAGTTGTTGCGCGGGTGTGAAAGTCAAACGACAGTTGTTGCGCGGGTGTGAAAGTCAAACGACAGTTGTTGCGCGGGTGTGAAAGTCAAACGACAGTTGTTGCGCGGGTGTGAAAGTCAAGCGACAGTTGTTGCGCGGGTGTGAAAGTCAAACGACAGTTGTTGCGCGGGTGTGAAAGTCAAACGACAGTTGTTGCGCGGGTGTGAAAGTCAAACGACAGTTGTTGCGCGGGTGTGAAAGTCAAGCGACAGTTGTTGCGCGGGTGTGAAAGTCAAACGACAGTTGTTGCGCGGGTGTGAAAGTCAAACGACAGTTGTTGCGCGGGTGTGAAAGTCAAACGAAAGTTGTTGCGCGGGTGTGAAAGTCAAACGACAGTTGTTGCGCGGGTGTGAAAGTCAAACGACAGTTGTTGCGCGGGTGTAAAAGTCAAACGACAGTTGTTGCGCGGGTGTGAAAGTCAAACGACAGTTGTTGCGCGGGTGTGAAAGTCAAACGAAAGTTGTTGCGCGGGTGTGAAAGTCAAACGACAGTTGTTGCGCGGGTGTGAAAGTCAAACGACAGTTGTTGCGCGGGTGTGAAAGTCAAACGACAGTTGTTGCACGGGTGTGAAAGTCAAACGACAGTTGTTGCGCGGGTGTGAAAGTCAAACGACAGTTGTTGCGCGGGTGTGAAAGTCAAACGACAGTTGTTGCGCGGGTGTGAAAATCTTGACAGCCGGGCTGAATTAATAATCATATGAGTCAACCTAATATAATTATTTATTCGTACCGCATATTAAAAATAAAATTATGTACCAGCGTCTTCGGGGAAATATTTTATTGCTTTTTGAACTTTGGAACCTGAAAAGATCTTATAGTCGGTGAATTACAACGAACCTAACCCGAGTTAACATAATATTTCGAAATGGTTGACCCCGAGTCGGGTACATACGAGTATTCAATAAAATAGAAAGATATTAAGTACTTGCTAATAATCAGGTAAGTTTATTAACAAAACCTGATTAGTAGCAGATACATGGAAGTTGATCATAATGTATGAGTCATAGTATTTTTTAATTTACTGTGTAAAGAGCACTTACCTATTTGACTTTGTACGGCCGGCTGTTGCTACATACTGAACTGCTATTTGCTATTGCCCGTGGCTTACGTCACTCACCACGTCACTGTGTCTTGTTTCTCGAAGTTTATTGTGCTTCAAGAATCTTCCTTCGCCTAATAAATTCTTCACCCCGACCGCTCGGTCTTCAGTCCAGCAATGGCACCGAGTGAGTTTTGAGGGTCGTCTTACCTGCTCCCAGTTTCATCACTGGGAAATTATGTTAAGGCCTACTGCTTCAACAATATTGGGTGAGCAACAGAGTTCTATGATTTTGTTATTTTGACTCGCGGACTTTATTATGCGGGCCTACTTTTACACTGTGTTCCTTTTCTTTTACGAGCATAGACAACTCATATTATGAACAAGTATTTAACTTCAGTACCTCTCTTGACTAGTAAAATAAAACTAAGATAATTTATCTTCGGTTGAGGCTTGTGTTGTGAAATGTGAGCCTGGACTTCAGTTTAAACGAACCGTTCGGCAAGTGAACTTTTGAAAACTGTGGTACTTCATTTAGTTATTTACGAACAATTTCCGGTGTTGTGATTTCGCCCCTTCCTTCTCCGACCTTCCCTGTTGCAGACTTACTCACTTCATTCTTCTGAAACTGTGTTTCCATTCCTTTGTAGACTAAGACTTGGAAAGTCGTAAGATCTTTTTATTGTTTATGCAAAAAACCTTTTCTAAGTGGTCTAGCACACTGTACATAAAATCTTGATGTAATCACTCCATTTTTTATCATAGTTCATCTGTCGCAATGACGTCATTATTTCGTTTTGAAATTTGTAAGATGCTGAGTTCAGTTTTGGTTTGGTTTCAAGTAGAATGAATACACAATTTTTGTTAAATATTACACTTATACTTTTTTGTATCATCCACGGACATCTCACTGTTTCCAGCCTACTTCCAATTCAATTGTCGGTTCTTATCCCTGTGATGGTTCGCAGGGGGTTTCAAGTAAAACCCGTTACGAATTAGTATACGGGTGATACATACCACCACCTACCACCCAGTCGTGACAACTGTTATACCTTCCCAGTGAAATTATCTTGTGCAGTATTCTTGTTTGTAATATTTTCATTCGGTCACGTGAACGATGTTTATCCACGAAATATCACTGTAATATTTGTCACAAACGAAAGGTAATCATTGATTTACTCAAATAAAGTCTCAAATCCCAGGTTGATTAAGAAATACCGTCGTTACTAGCAAGAAATATGTATACGTATTTACTGGCTGTAAATAGGAGTCCATGGTGTTGCATTCCGCTGCTTGCACCGTCTTTTGTTTCTTTCTTGAGGTCCAGGGCTGGCACCAACGAGCTCTCTTTCTAGCGAATGGGAGTGCGGATATTTTGTGGAAAAATAGCATGATCTCTGGACCAATACATATATGTATATATTTTTTAAAAGGACCAATAAATCGTTTAATGAATCAGTTAATGCACATGAAGTGACAGCCCATCAAATTACATCGAATGAGGAAAAATCAATAAAACGATACCAAAGAACTTCAATGAGCAAAGACATCACAGACGACAGTGTTGGACAAACAAAACACTTACGGAAGCGCTGCGACGTAGCAGAAATAGTTGTTGTAAGGCAGTAAAGTATGTATTCTCTAAAATAAAATATTTCGTATTATTTCTTAATCAACCTGGGATTTGAGACTTTATTTGAGTAAAAGCAATTACTATCTTCCATTTGTGACAAATATTACAGTGATATTTCGTGGATCAACATCATTCACGTAACCTTTTCATTCTGTGTGCAACCTATATTGACTGTGGGAAAGGTGTAAACTTTTGGATAATAATAAAAACTAATAAGAAATCTTTTCCCTACTCGTTCAACGTCATACTAGCACATCGAGGGTTTTTGGCGACACAAGGATGAAAAAGGGCTGGGATTGGGAAAGTAGCGGCCGTGGACCAGCATTTGTCTTGTGTGAAAATGGGAAACCACGCAAAATTATGTTCAGCGCTGCCGACGGTGTGATTGGAACCCACTATCTCCCGAATGCAAGCTCACAGCTGAGCGACCCAAACCGAGCGGCTAACTAGCTCGATAATAAGAAATATATTGGAGTCCGATGATCATGACAGTTCTTTCACAAACTAAAGAAAACGTCGACGATGTTAAGAATTTTGCAATAGTAATAATAATACCTGAATATGTGTTATATTCATGTGACACTACATTTGCAGGGTGTTATCGAGGGAGCAAATTGGCTCGTCTATGTCTAGTACGCCATTCTAACATGAATAATCCAGTGATAATGGCCATCTTGCCACCACAATCACTGAGTATCCCCACTTAGCCTAAGGTAACAGTCGCAAGTGGAGAGGCACAATCCCATAAATTAATTGCGGTCGTGAGCAATGATGTCTCACTTAGTAATAACGGTAATGCATTATTGGAATTTACCTTTGTTATCACAGTTCATAAGCAAACTAAAAATGTCCCAACGCCGCATTTATGATATTCACGAAACATTGTGCACATTCTAAACTGAGTATTAGGGCCGGCGAGCTTGATGTTAGGCCCTTTAAAAAACAACCGACATGATGAGCATCACCACCATCATCATCGTCGTCGTCAATATAAACTGATTATATGTACATGATACTATAAGGAAGTAAACAAGATCATTAGGTAATGGTATACAGAGCATGGAGAAGTATATACTTTTTAAGAGCGGTAAAGAAACTAGAACCCATTAATTTGGTACTACATTTTGTGTCCACAATTCACTAGTATCGCCAGAGCTGTCCTTTGAACATGTGAATGAAAGACTATGCTATTTGATGTACATTCTTAATGGTCTTAACGTATCTCTGGTGAACTGCCATGCTCCACAAACGACAAGAATGATCATGTTACAGCCTAATTTTATGAGGATTTGTTAGAACTGTGGAGTAAATTACCCTAACATGATGTCAAAATCATTAATGTGGTTTCAATGCAAAAGCTGGAAAGGAAGAATTCTTTGTGCCTACAATAGGAAGGGAAGTCTGCATGATGAAAGCAATGATAATGCAATTAGACTAATCAATTTTGCTATATCCAAAAACATGAATGTGCGGAGTACCACTTACCCACATAAACAAATACATAAGGAAACATGGTATCAGATAGATCATGTACTAATTGAAAACAAGCATAGAAGCTCCATCCATACTAATATTATAAAGAGGAAAAATGTGTTTGTTTGTAACGAATAGACTCAAAACTACTGAAAAGATTTTAAAAATTACTTCACCTACAGAAAGCTACATTTCCAGTGAGTAACATGGACTGTATTTTATTTTCAAAACAATTCGAGGTGGCGGTCACGGGGGGGGGGGGGAGGATATAAAAATAATGGGCTAATATAGGTAAAATATCGAATTTGTCGTATAAGGACGAGACAAAGCTCAATTTAATCCCCTTGACGCAAAGAACAAAACTCGGTAAGCCCTACGGGCCCGTAAACCATGTTTTAAGGGCCTAAAACCAGCCGTTACGGAGATATTGGCACCACACTACCCGTGCTCTAGGAATCGGATAAAGTAATGAACGGCCGTAACCATGGCAACGTCAGCTCCAGTATTCTACAGCAGCTAGATTATGCATGTACGTTTGGCATAGCTGCCAACCAAAATTGATACACGTATGACTTACTATCTGGAAAAATAAACTGTTGTGTAAGACGCTCATAGCGCTCCTTTGGGCTGGGATGGAAAGGGAGTGAAGTATAAAAATAATAGCCCCGGAGATCTCCGTAGTACAGCGACCAGCGGTTGCCGACGGGCCTCCGTTTTTACGTACTGGCTAAGGTTTCAGCATTTTGCGGAGTCTGTTACCTATAGTTTAAAATATTTTCTATCAAATCATGGTGTAGTAGGATCACTGATGTTATTAGTGCCGATATTTTAGTCCAATTTTACGATAATTGTAATCATGAAAACAACCTATATACTGTACACTATTGTCAAGCTGGTGCGCCCATGACTTGAAAACATTTCTCAGCATTTGTACTCAGATTCATTATATGATGTGCGACATGAGTGATAAACCCTGGGAATCATAATTCTCGATAATAGCAGTTTCTTTTATGCATCGCGTATTTCCTTGATCATTTGTGTCAGTTACGAAATGTCGGATCAAACAAATACATTCAATAATATTTATATTTGTGGTACTATCTAGGGGAAGTATACTTGCACTAAACCTGTAGCTTTGTGAAGGGAGCGGACATATTTAGGTGGGAATGAATAAAAAACATGGTAGCAAAAGATCTTAGAGGTCAACGCTAGATAGGAACTAATATTTAGAGGTCCCCATGAAGAAAAGAAGAAGATACACTATAATTCCAAACATGACAAATAATTTCTACGTTCTTAAGTAAATACACCAGTGATATAAATATTTAATGAAGTCAGTCACACCGATAGTATGAGTAACTAAAGCCAGTTTCTGATAACCCGTACGAAGAACGGGTACTTCTGCTAGTAATTGATATAAAGGTTACAGAGGAGCTGAGACGGGATCTGATCGCAATATGATAATTGCTTCTCTTAAAATTAAATAGAAAACCTCATGTAAGTCACAGACTGAGGTAAGATGAAAAGTTGACACTGATAAACTGAAGCAGGAAGATGAAAGATTAAGGTATAATGTGAAAATTACAAACATATTTGATAGTCTGGGAGAAGATCCTGTAGAAAACATTCATGAAACAAGTTACGAAGTGTGTGAACGAATGTGGAATAATGCGAAACAAATCATGACAACAGTAGCAATGAAAGTGATATAAAGATGTCAGTAAGGAAAAGAAATGGTTCAATGGGGCATGTCAAGATGCAGTTAATGAAGTGGCAATATAGCGTAATAAGTGGCTGCAGTGTAACAACAATATAGATGTTGAGGAACTATACAGAGAAAAACGGAAACGGAAACAATGTAGTAAATTAATTCACAGAAAGAAGTCTACCTGAGACAACAAACAGAATCAATCCAATATGACTACCAGGAATATCCGCATGATGTATGGAACAATCAACACAATTAAAAAGGATTTCAACCAAGATCGAATATTATGAGAGATAAGTCTGGAAATTGAATTGCTGATCAGGACAAATTATTAAATTACTGTAAGGAATACTTCGATTCTTTGCTGAATTGTGTAGATCCATAAAGCTGTATTTGTGAACCATCTAGTTCCGCATCAGAAGAACAAATACCAGAGCCATCATATCAACAGGTATTACAAAGTATTATACGTTTAAAAACAATAAAGCTTCAGGCAGTGACAATATTCCTGCTGGTTGAGAAAGGTTACATGAATATATAAGATCATTTTAAGGATATGCCACGATGAAGTTATTACAAAAGAATGACAGGAATCACTTATTGTCCCAATTCATAAAGGAGGGGATCAGGATGAACTTGAAAATTACCGTGGTATATCTCTTGTAAACACGGCCTACAAAATAAATCCTTTTATTCTTCTACAGCGTTTAAAACCATTTACTGAAAATGTTATTGAGGACTATCAGAACGGTTTTCGTAGTAACAGATCCACTACGGACAACACATTTGCAATTAATAATATTACTGATAAGGTGTGTGAACAAAAGGAGTCAGCTCATTACCTCTTTATAGATTTATTCATGGTATATGATTCAATCAATAGAGAAGGGCTGTGAAACATCATGATGGAGTTTGGCTTTCCCATAAAGTTAATTAACATGTGCAAACTGTGTGTGGATGTTAATGTTAGCTGTGTTCCTCTCAAGGGTAGAAAACCTAGTTCCTTCCAGAATAAAACTGGTTTGAGACAAGGGGATGCACTTTCTCCTCCTCTATCAAAAATTGTACCGGAGAAGATTATCAGGAAATTAGCTCTTGTACCTCCTGGCATCATATTCGGGAGACAACATAAACTCCTTGCATTTGCGGATGATATTGTTCTTATTGGCCGCAATGAATTAGAAACTAGGCAGTTATTTGTAGAACTAGAGAAAATGGCAGCAAAAATTGGCTTACTGGTATGTAATAAAAAGACACATGGTTGTAGAGACCAAATCATGAGGAGGTTGACAGATTGCCTTTGAAGATTGGAAAATATATATTTAAAAGACTAGGGGAGTTCAAATTCCTTGGTGTATTAATCGACGAGCAAAACCGAAGGCAACAGGAACACCAAGCTATAATTAAGAATGCAAATACGGCATTTTACTCTATCAGCTATATATTAAGCTAAAACTGATTATCTACAATACAATCATTCGACCATTACTTCTGTATGGTTCCGAGGAGACGTGGAGTATAACCAAGAAAGAGCAGCAGCAGTTGAAAGTCTTTGAGAATAAAGTTTATAGAATATTTGGCCCATGGTTCGATCCCATCTCCAAATGCTGGCAGAAAAGATATAATTATGAGATTACACCCTCTCTCAGCAACACACTACTGTATAATGGGTGTGATAGAATCCAACAGACTGCGCTGGGATGGACATGTACTGAGAATGCAGGATAACAGAACACCAGTAGATCTATATAATGGATATCTTAATGGGAAATGACCTTCAGGAAGACCCCGAAGCACCTGGAAGAAGGATATCAACAAGTTATGCCGGGCCCTCCAAATTTATAACTAGGAAGAGCGGGGCTCAAGATCGAAAATGATGGAAGAGGATTGTGAGATCGGCACTGGAACTTCGGAGTGAGAGTGAGTGATTGTGTGTTAGTTACAGAATATGAAGGTAAATATTTTTCTTTTGTTTCCGAATTTGACCAACTATGTACCGTACAGAAATTAAGTCTGCTTGGCATTTCTTTTCTAATCTTCTCAGAACCTCTTCATTCTCTCGCATCTCATGTTCCTTTTCTTTCGGAAAAGATCCCTTTGGGTCCCCTGCAAAACTATAGTAAAGGGTCTTCAAGGATTAGTAACACGAGCCACCACTAGGTGGCGCACGCGAGTTTGAGTCGTACTAGTAGCGCTGGGTGGGAGCGCCGAGAGAAACGACAATGCTGCCAACTGTTGCTCAGGGATCCTTTCTATTCTACAGTATTTCTTGCATATTAAAACTCTAAATGACCTTTCTTCTTGCCGTGCGGACAGTATGCGCCGCGGCGATAGAAAATACCCACTCGAAGGGAGTGTGGCTCCGAAGGGCCACTGTTCTCATGACATAGATTGGCCTGGATGTACAAAAATACCTAAAAGCTAATAAGGACCTTTTTTCTTGCCGTTCGGACAGTATGCACCGCAGCGATAGAAAAGAGCCTCTCGAAGGGAGTGTAGTCCCGAAGGGGCCACTGTCCTCGTGACAGAGATTGGCCTGGATGTGCAAAAATACGTAAAAAGTAATAAATGACTTTTATTCATACTTTTCTTCTGCAATGGTTGGTAACAAAATGTCGACCTCATCCTAGGTGTCAATGACGTCATCCTCTTCCATACGTGAACCAATCACAGTTATAAGCAATGGAGTATAGCGTCTAAAACAGCATGTTTGTTATAAAAGTTAATGTACTTCTATGGGTAGGTGGATTGGTCCCTGGCATGCGTATTGAACACATCTCTCTTCCACGATTATTTAAGGTAAGAATAGCAGCATTTAAAGTAATATTATATATAATATTCATTGAGGGCCCATTACTAAATTTCTACCAGGTCCTCTTTTCTTAGTGCTTTCTGTTGAAGTTATTTTAGACTGTCGACACTTCTTCTGAACTCTCTTCTATTGTGGATCATCTATAGTGTGGTTGATATTTTAAAAATTAAACATTATCCCATTAAAGCCCAAATTATATTTCGCAGTTTATTTGATATTTGGTGGACACCTATCGTCACACAAATATTATTTTTGATGAGAAAGGAACCGTATATCTTCAGTGTAGACTCAGTTAATACACCTGTAAAGCTTTCCAATCTGTCGAAACACTAATTATAACGCATAGAATATTATAACGGACGTGTAAAATGTAATAAACTATACACAAAGAATGACGCATTTCATTTTACAAGAATATCCTCGGATTCTATCAAATCACTTTTAACCATGCGTATATACAACCTGTGACAATAAAGTTCGGTGAATAGTCCTGTACTATCAACATAGATGAACAATGCACGACAGTGACCTCACTATCCTTCGAAATAGTCTCCTCCCATAACTATTCACTGCTGAGATCGGCGATACATGGCCTGGAAACTTTGCAAGAAGGCTTCCTTTGGAATGGTGTTCAAAAGCCTCGTTACGTTTCGTTGGATGTCAGGAATGTCGTCAAATCTCTTTCCTTTCAAAGCGAGTTTGAATCGTGGGAATAGGAAGAAGTCTGGAGGATTGAGATCTGGCGAGCATGGTGGAAGTTCACGTTGCACCACCCCCTTCTTTTTCATGAAATTTTTGACGATATTGGCTGTGTGTGGCCGAGCGTTGTCGTGGACAAAAAAACCATGAACCTTGTTGGGCGTACTGCGGTCGTACCCTGCGTAGACGTTTAATGAAACGCGTAAAAATTTCAATGTACCGTGCAGCATTCAACGTCGTTCCCTCAGGTAGAAATTCCTTGTGGATAATGGCTTGACTATCGAAAAAGGTGATGAGCATCGTTTTGATGCATGACTTTTCGGCTCTGACCTTTTTCCGAAGAGAGGATCCCGGAGAACGCCATTCCATGCATTGCCGTTCGTTTCAGGGTTGTACCTGTGGCACCAGGTTTCATCCTCACTGACGATACAGTTCAAGATGTTTGGTGTCGCGTCCGCCGTTTCGACAAAATCCTGTGAAGCCTCTAAAAGTGTCTGCTTCTGATCGTCTGTCAAGTGATGTGGCACAAGACGAGAACACGTTTTCCTATTCCCTAACTTCTGGGTAACGATCTGTCGCACGGATTCACGGTTAATCTGCAGTTCATCCGCTATCATGCGTATAGTTAATCGCCGATCGTTGCTAATTAATGTCCTCATCTTCTCAATGTTTTCGTCACAGACGGCGGTCGCCGGTCTTCCGCTACGTGGGTTGTCAGAAACACTTTCCCGGCCTCCTGGAAAACGGGCGAACCACTCGTACACAAACTTCAAGGACAGTGCTTGATCTTCATAAACACGTACCAGCACCGCACGCGTTTCTTTTGGTATCTTGCCAAGCTTAAAACAAAACTGTACATTGATCTTTTGGTCGTTCATGTTCCTGTTCACACTTCACACTTCATACTTGCATCCTGTTCACAGTTCAGAACCAACTCACTGTGTCAAACAGGTCTTACACGGCACACACACGATGCTCAACTGAACAACTTTATTGTCACAGGTATGTGAAATATTGTTTTCTTGTCAGTTATTTTTCAATATTCAACGTTCCTCATAATACCGACAGATTTTTATATATTTTGTTTCAGAGTGGTACTGTGTATATCTTTTCAGAAATAACGACTCGAATAGTCGTAAATTTTTTGTTCATAAAATATTTGCTTACACAGCTCACTAAGATGTACGAACTCGCAGAATGTTTGCTGCCTAGCCAGATGTCCTTCAGGTACAGGAATGCCACGTAGTAAATGTGACAACTTCCTAATCAAATACTTCGCTTTCTTGCCCAGATTCGTAGGTTCTCATTTTATGAGACAGCACCTCATTTCACTTAACGAGGCTGCGTTAAACCCGATCCACCCATAAGATATCGGATAATGTCACTGTACAGTAGGATGTCGAGGCTGGGTTGCTGTCCCTGCATGACTTCACAGTCCTTACAATAGATAAAGTATGTTAACATTCTTCGTCATTATGTAGCTATTTATACGCATGTGTGATGTAGTGGTCAGTGTGATTAGCTGCCACCCCCGGAGGCCCGGGTTCGATTCCAGGCTCTGCCATCCTGCCTCGAGGGATCAACTGAGTAGATGTGGGTTCGATTCCTACCTCAGCCACCCAGGAAGTGGTTTTTCGTGGTTTCCCTCTTCTCCTCCAGGAAAATGCCGCGATGGCGCCTAACTTAACGTCACGGCCGCGTCCTTCCTTCTTCCTTGTCTATGCCTTCCAAACTTTTCATCCTCCCGCAAGGCCCCTGTTCAGCATAGCCGGTGAGGCCACCTGGGCGAGTTACTGGTCCTCGTCTTGAGATTCGACCCCCCGACCGAAAGTCTCACGTTGCAGGGCACTGCCCTTGAGGCGGTAGCGGTGGGATCCCTCACCGAGTCCGAGGAAGAATCCAACCCTGGAAGGTATACGGATTAAGAAAGGGTGTAGCAATTTTTAATAATACCTAATGTTAAATGAAAGCTATTTTCTGTATGACAACTATATTGAAGTATATTGCATAACATTGCAAGGAATGCAATCAAAGTGCGTAAGAGGCACTCTAAAGAAATTTAGTAAATGCTGTTGGAAATTTTATTGATTTCCCTTCTTAAATATTTGATTCCTTCAGCGCATTCAGAGCAGGATATTCCATTAAATCGCTATTGAAAGGTCTGCTTCCGTATCGTAACGGTTAGCACTATTAGCTGCCATCCTCGGGGGCCTGGGATCGATTCTCGGTAATGCCAGAAATTTTAGAATGACTGGAGGGCTGGTTATTTTTGTTTGAGTCACCAGTCCATAGACTGTTTTGATGCCACCCTATACTGTGATAATCTTTCCATTTCTACGTAAGCACTACACCCTTCATCTTCTGTAAGATACTTGTCATATTCATATCTTGGTCTACTCCTACAATTCGTACCAATTACAATTCTCTCAAAAACACTCTGACCAAGTCCTGGGTGTCTTAAAATGCTTTTTATCACTCTTTCACTTCTTCTCGCCAAATTAAACCAAATCGAACTCCCTTCACCAATTATACAGAGTATCTATTCATTCGTTATTCGATCTATCCCACTCACCTTTAGCATTCTTCTGTAACACCACACTTAAAAAGCTTGTATTATCTTTCTTTCTGAGCTAGTTAACGTCCATATTCCATTTCCATACAATGCCACGATCCATATGAAAGTGATCAAAATATCTTTCAAAATTCATATATTAATTTTCGACGTGAGCAAAATTACTGAAGAAAGACCCTCCTTGTTTGTGCTAGTCTGAATTTTATGTCCTCCTTACATCTGCCATCGTAGTTATTTTACTACGCAAGTAACAATATTCCCCTGCTTCCTTTATGACTTCATTTCCTAATCTAATATTTCCTGTATCACCAGACTTCGTTCAACTGCACCCTATTACTTTTGTTTTGGACGTATTTAGTTTCATCCTTAGTCCTTCCCCAAGGCTCTCTCCACACCATTCAGGAATTTCTCCAGATCTTCTCTAATCTCAGATAAAATAACAATATCATTGGCAAATCTCACGTTTTTTATTTCCTTCCGTCGGACTGTGATTCCCTTTGATTTCCTACGCCTCCTCTTCTATATAAATATTGCAAAGAAGGGGAGACAACCTGCAGTCTTGACTCACTCCTTTGTCGAATGCTACTCATATTTCAAAACCATTGATTCTTATCACTGCAAACTGGTTTTATACAGATTGTAGACTTTTTTTCTCTAGATATCTGATGCTGATAACCTTCAGCATGTTAATAGCTTGGTCCAATCAACATTATTGAATGCCTTTTCTAGATGTACGAAAGCCATTTACGCGGGCTTGTCCTTCTTAATTCGCTCCTTAAGATCAGATGTAAAGTCAGGATTACTTCACGTGATCCAACATTTCTTCTGAAGCCAAACTGATCCTTTCCTTAATCAGTTTCAACTCGTCTTTCCATTCATTTATAAATAACACATGCCAAGATTTTGTAGGCGTGAGGTACTAAATTAATGCTGCGGTAATTTTCACGCTTATCAGCACCGGCTTTCTTGGGTATAGGTATAACAACATTCTGCCGAAGATCGGTTGACACTTCTCCTGTATCATACATCTTATACACTAAACTAGCAATTGTACCCGTGCTTCGCTACGGTATTCCAGATTGTATACGGATATCGAAGTAAATTACTCTACATGAAGTGAATAATAATTTTTAAATTGAATGTAAATTGGCGTTATCCGAGAAAAAGCATAAAGAGTTCCGCAGACTATGTTTCCAATGTAAAGTGCGAGTTGTGGAGTTGTGATGATAACGACAGGTGCACTTGTCTACCACAATTCATTATGTTTTAGAAACGTTGAATAGGGTGAAATTTGTGTAAGATTTTCACACAGTGCATTACTTTTCAGATACTTATGCGACAGCTTCAAACATAGAATTTGGCTCACATATGGCTACTGGGTGGGCCAATATTCGTGTAGAATTTGATGATCCCATGTTTCCTATAAGTGAATCAAGCCATCAATTGTACGTGTACAAAGTGCAAAATTTAGGTAAATCCAGAAATAGAGAAAAATTTAATAAGAGATAGAGATACGACAAAAGGTCTTAGGACCGAAGTTGTAGTTCACTCTAAATTGAACGGAGATTGTGCCATCCGTTTTGTGATACGACTTACCGTTTAGCCACGAAATACATCGAAAGGAAGGACTACACCGTCATTAAAATTGCCTCCATATTTCGATATTTTTTCGGGGGTAAAAAAAATTTTTTAAACATCTCGTAAATTTTCCATCGGTTACATGCTAAAAGCTATAATTTTGCCAAATTTCAATTTTCTAAATTGTCTGGGAGATTGTGCTGCTATCTTGATATGGGTTAAAAATCAGGACCTTAAGGAAGCCTTTAAGCCCATAAAACCTGTAGGTTCTGGATATATATCACCGACTGTGTTCTTATGCAGGTTTGAAACTCCCAGCATGTACCCCTCAGAGAATTATGAGAATTTGAGATTTTTCTAGGGATCCTGAAGTCATCAGGTTGTCTGGTACCAAGTTTTAAATTTCTAAGATGCCTAGAATGGTCTCACTAATTTACATCTGGTTTCATTTTTATGCCTTAATTTATGTATAAGTTACATATTGTACAGTATATATAGATCGCGCCAAACAGACTTCCATTTATTAGTGTGGATAATATTTTACCCGCTTCCCTAGTGGTTCTAGGGGCGTCTTACTCCCACAGTACGTTTTCCAGGTAGTAAGTCATATTTGAAAGTCATACTGGAACATACACACGTCCATTATCTCGGTCATTTCTAACAATTTATATTTTCGCCCTTTCTCACCCCCTATGCCACTATTATTTCTATATATCATCATTATTCCTATATATAACTTTCCCAACGCCCCCCACCACGAAGGGGGCTGAACTTGGACTTTAAAAAATTTCGGATTGTCACTGCTCATCTCAGCGACCCCGAAAAGTATGGATTCGACACTATTTTCGATGATTTTTATATCTCAGCCCCTCGCCCCCCTACCCCTAAGGCTTCCTGGGCTGTCTTACCCCCACGTGGTTTGTCTCCTAATACTAAAAATCCGGAGTGTACAATTCACCTCGGCGACCCCAAAAACTATGTATTCGAAATTATTTTCGTTTAATTTTATATATCACTCCCCCCGCCCCCATGCGAAAGGGAGCTGAACTTCGACTTTAAAAAATTGCGGAGTGTCACTGTTCATCTCAGCGACCCCGAAAAGTACGGATTCGACACTATTTTGGATGATTTTAATATCTCAGCCCCACGCCCCGCCCCTGCCCCTAAGAGTTCCTGGGCTGTCTTACCCCCACGTGGTTTTTCTCCTGATACTAAAAATCCGGAGTGTACAATTCTCCTCGGCGACCCCGAAAACTATGTATTCGACACTATTTTCGTTTAATTTTATATATCACTCCCCCTCGCCCCCACCCCAAACGGAGTTGAACTTGAACTTTAAAAAAAATTCCGGAGTGTCAATATTCATCTCAGCGACCCGAAAAAGTATGGATTCGACAGTATTTTCGTTAATTTGTTTATCTGACCCCCTCGCCCCCCCCCGCCCCTAAGGGTTCCTGGGCTTTCTTACCCCCACGTTGTTTTTCTCCTGATACTAAAAATCCAGAGTATACAGTTCACTTCGGCGACCCCCGAAAACTATGTATTTGACATTATTTTCGTTTAATTTTAAATATCACTGCCCCCCCCCGCCCCCACGCGAAAGGGAGCTGAACTTGGATTTTTAAAAAATTGCGGAGTGTCACTGTTCATCTCAGCGACCCCGAAAAGAATGGATTCGACACTATTTTCGATGACTTTTATATCTCAGCCCCTCGCCCTCCCCTGCCCCTAAGGGTTCCTGGGCTGTCTTACCCCCACGTGGTTTGTCCCCTGATACTAAAAATCCGGAGTGTACAATTCTCCTCGGCGACCCCGAAAACTATGTATTCGACACTATTTTCGTTTAATTTTATATATCACTCCCCCTCGCCCCCACCCCAAAGGGGGTTGAACTTGAACTTTAAAGAAAATACCGGAGTGTCAATATTTATCTCAGCGACCCCAAAAAGTATGGATTCGACAGTATTTTCGTTAATTTGTTTATCTGACCCCCCTCGGCCCCCCGCCCGTAAGGTTTCCTGGGCTTTCTTACCCCCACGTTGTTTGTCTCCTGATACTAAAAATCCAGAGTATACAATTCACTTCGGCGACCCCGGAAAACTATGTATTCGACATTATTTTCGTTTAATTTTATATATCACTCACCCCTCCCCGCGCCCCCATGCGAAAGGGAGCTGAACTTGGACTTTAAAAAACTCCGGAGTGTCACTGTTCATCTCAGCGACCCCGAAAAGTATGGATTCGACAATATTTTCGATGATTTTTATATCTCAGCCCCTCGCCCTAAGGGTTCCTGGGCTGTCTTACCCCCACGTTGTTTGTCTCCTGATACTAAAAATCCGGAGTGTACAATTCACCTCGGCGACCCCGAAAACTATGTATTCGACACTATTTTCGTTTAATTTTATATATCACTCCCCCTCGCCCCCACCCCAAAGGGGGTTGACCTTGAACTTAAAAAAATTCCGGAGTGTCAATATTCATCTCAGCGACCCCAAAAAGTATGGATTCGACAGTATTTTCGTTAATTTGTTTATCTGACCCCCTCGCCCCCCCTCCCCTAAGGTTTCCTGGGCTTTCATACCCCCACGTTGTTTGTCTCCTGATACTAAAAATCTAGAGTATACAATTCACTTCGGCGACCCCCGAAAACTATGTATTCGACACTATTTTCGTTTAATTTTATATATCACTCCCCCCCCCCCGCCCCCATGCGAAAGGGAGCTGAACTTTGACATTTGAAAAATGGGGAGTGTCACTGTTCATCTCAGCCACCCCGAAAACTGTGGATTCGGCACATTTTTCGATTATTTTTATACCTTGCCCCCCTGACCCCCACCCCTAAGGGAGCTACGGATGGCTTACCCCCACAGTGCTCGTCTCCAGAAAAAAAGTCATAAGTGTACCAAGTTTGGATGAAATTGCTCCAGTGGTTTAGGAGGAGATGTGTCATTTACACACACACACACACACACACACACACATACTGTACATGCATACATCCATTTTTATATTTAGTAAGAAGAAGAAGAAGAAGAAGAAGAAGAAGAAGAAGAAGATTATGCTTGCTTTATTATTACACAGAGATATTTTATTTTGAACACTGCAGAGATCTAAACTTAAACTGTATATCCGAAGAAATTATTCGAATCCGAGGAATGAATATTACTTCGCTCGCGGCATGCCCAATCACGAGAATGGCTTCAATAATATTAGTCATCAGTTTCAGAGTCGTGTTCATTGCAGAGGGCAGGATTCTTATTCTTAAGAAGGATAATTGGTGCCACAATCGTCCGCTCCAAGATGTTCGAGGGTACTCCAGGTGACTCCAAGTCTTTCGAAGCTCTGCCGTGTAGTCGATTGACTTGTAAATGTGTAGAACATCGGGTAATTCTTATAAAAGTTGCTTGTTGAAAGAAATGAATGGCATGATAGCAAGAATGAAGAGGATGAAACCCGGCGCCGGCACATATGCCCACTCCTCTCGAATAGCTCAAGACTTAACGTCCCGATCCGACGGACGAATCATCATCAACACCGTCATATGCCCTCACACCATATAAGACCAAAAACAGCTTCCTACGTCTTGGACGTAAAATGGCTCCTTGAATATTGTGTTTTCTACCTATCTCTATGTATGTTGCCTAGCGACAGCGACTCGATGCATCTAATCTTGGTGACAGCACGTTGGATTGTCATATCCCAATGCACGTTTTCCGATGGTTTTTCGTTCATAACTCACCAACGAAAGCGAAAATGAAAATTCCGGCTTCGAGGTGCATTCGGACCCCTTTCCATCTACCTATGTTCAAAATTTCAGATCTCTACGTGCTGTAGATTTTGCTGGGCATCGCGCACAGACAGACAGACAAACACTTCCTTTTATAATTATAGAGATGGAATAACCTCGCCATGATGGTTTCTCCAAAGGAAGTCTGTAATTCAGGTGGAATGTCGTCAATTCCAGGTGAAAATGAGAAATGAAAATCCGCCGCCTATTTCCAGTCAGTCGATCAGGTCAGGAATGGAATGAATAAAGTCCCCATCTAGCGCCGAGGATTGTAATTTTACCGGCTGTCGAAGCCTATCGCACCCCCTGGGGCAATGATTAATGAATGGCAGAAAAATGTTGGGCGACTGCCCTAAATGCAGAGCAGTACTGATTGATGAAATGATATTGGAGAGTATTGTTGGAATGACAGATGACAGGGAAAACCAGAGTAACCGGAGAAAAACCTCTTCCGCCTCCGCTTTGTCCAGCACAAATCTCACAGGGAGTGACCGGGATTTGAACCACGGACACCAGCGGTCAGAGGCCGGTGCCCTGCCACCTGAGCCACGGAGGCTTTTCCATTTTCTTATTTACGTCTCTCAAAGCTCTGTAGAAATTCGACCTCAAAATTGGGCCTACCGTTTCATGAGTATAAACAGCCACCTTTTGTTCCAGAACCATATCATGTACGTCTTTATCTTGATACAACTGTCTGATATGTTCCTGCCATTTTTCTGCCTGTATTTCTTCCCTGAAAGTGGTTTCCCACCTGTGTTCTTAATATTCATACATCTAGTGTTCCTTTCTCCAAAGGTTTCCTGGATATTGCTGTATGCAGCATCTACTTTTCCTATGACCGCGCAACCTTCAACAACGTTGTGTACTTCTCTTTCAGCCATTCTACCTTAACAGTCCTACACTTTCTATCCACGCCATTCTTTAATCGCCTGTATTCTTTTCTGTCCTCTTCATTTTTTTCATGTTTGTACTTTCGTCGTTCATCAGTCAGGTATAGTATCTCTTGAGTTAGCGGTTAATTCTTTATTGACCATTGCTTTCTTCCTAACCTTTCTTCAACAACCCTACCAACCTCTTTCTTCACGACTGTCCATTCTTCCTGTATTGTGTTTCGTTCTGTTATTTCATGTAGTTCTTGCGCAACGTGTTCCTTGAAACAATTCTTCACACTCTTTTCATTCAACTTGTCTAGATCCCATCTCCTTGCATTCCTTCCTTCAATTTCTTCAACTTCAGATGGCATTTCATGGCTAACAAGTTGTGGTCCGAGTCCACGTCTTCTCTTGGGAAAGTTTTTGCAATCCAACACCAGTTTTCTGAATTTCTGCCTAATTACAGTGAAGTCTATCTGATACCTTCCAGCATTTCCAGGTCTTGTCCATGTATACATCCGTCGTTTGTTGAGTCGCCGTTT
Organism: Anabrus simplex; assembly: GCF_040414725.1. Lineage (NCBI taxonomy): Eukaryota > Metazoa > Arthropoda > Insecta > Orthoptera > Tettigoniidae > Anabrus > Anabrus simplex. The sequence continues at coordinate 1,355,382,562 of NC_090265.1, forward strand.
ACATAATGTATTAAACCTTCTATGTCTTCATATATTCATTCGATTTCTTCATTGACTGAACTAGTAGGCGTATACATCTGCATTATTATGGTGGGCATTGGCTTGGTGCCTATCTTCACATCAATAATCCTTTCACTCAGACAGTAGTGGTAGCTTACCCTCTGTCCTATTTTATTATTTATTATTAAACCAACTCCTGTATTTCGCCTATTTGATTTTGTGTTGATAATTCTGTAGTTGCTTAACCCTTTAAAGTTCAAAATTCTATGATAGATGTAATTGAATATTTTTTGCAGTTTTTAGCTCCTTAGAAGGTCCTTTTTTGACAAAACATGGTTTTCAAAATTTTGGATGGTCAATTCCAACAAATATTTTAAGTGGGACACATAAGTCCCACCAAACGTGACATAGACATGGTTGTATTTTACGAGTTCTAAATATTTTGGGAATAGTTTTCAAATAAACAATGTAACATATCATACTTTCAAAATGAATTTATTACCAGTAAAAGAAAGCTGAAAAATAAGAAGGAAAATCACAAAATACCAAGTACCATCAAATAAAACTGACTTCAATTTGCAAACAACGATGTGAAAGAAAATTATTCTAGCAAATGGAACATTGCTATAAAATACCCTTATACTAGAAATACAGAGTCTACAATTGCAATGTTACAAATCACTTTTCTTCTTAGTAGGAGGGTAGCATAGTTGAAAATACACCTGGTCCTTGATAGTGAGGCGTCTTACAGATTATGAAAATGTGCAAAGCATGAGCTGGCACACACGGGTACATTGCAGGCCTTGCATAATATTTTAGTTTTCTTCTGTTTCTCTTTTGTGCTGCACATTCTGCACCTCCTTCTTGTCTCAGATTGCTTGGGAACATGGTTGCCCACATTTTGGAGTCGAACTTCATCAGGAACTCCTACATGAGCAAGCTTTTTTCGTACCGTAAACTGAGATTTTACTCCCCTTTTCTTCCTGGATGAATAGAAATCAATGACACAACGGAACCACTTGCATGCAACAGGGAAGAATTGCCACTTGATAGGGTTTTATTATCTTCAGAATCGTCCCAATCATCTCCTTCGACATCAGAAGAAGTTGGATCATCTGGTAAGCCATGCAGGTAGCGCAAAATGTCTTCCTCCCGCAATCTCTGGAAGGCAAGCAATTTGTATACATTTCTTGAAATATACTCGCCTGAATACTATTCTTAATTAATTAACAATATGTCAATGACATTTTTACGAGAAAATACATTAGGAAACATCGTAAGTTCAGAAAGTAAACACCATCAAGTTAGCACCTGTTTTCGTCTACCAATTCACTATAGTACTTATTTCTTACATTTATGAATGAGTATAAACACTACTTGATTTGTATGCATAAATATATCAACAAAATTAACATATGTTTACTAAATGAAGGAGTTTTGCGATAATATTTTGCTCAATTATAGTACGAATTTTGAGGTTAGGGAAAGAAGTCCACTCACACTGAGGTTAGTGTTCCACATAAGGAACACTTGAAGAAACTGCCATTGAAATTAATTATATAACACTTGATTATCAAACTCTGGTTCATTTTACTTCAGAAACATTATTCAACACAGTGATATTGAATATACTCACTTCATCCATGATGAACGCCAGATAATAACCAATTTGTGCCAAAATAGACTTGTGTAGCCTCCATACTCTGGTGAATCAGCTGTTCCACAGCGGTCAGGCGCTGCCACCACGATCTACAGTGAATGTTCGTATATAACTTCCATGTGTCATCATTATACAAGTCTTCCAGTAGATAGCAGCACCAGCTTCATGTGTTCCAGATAGATCACAAAGAGTCTATGAAAGAAATTCGGAAGTGTTCCACATATGTCCCACCAAGCTATAAAGGGTTAAAGTAGAAACCTGCTCTTTCTTCCAACGGACTCCACTTACACCAACTACGTCTACATTTAGTCTATTCATTTCCCTTTTCAGATTCTCCAACCTACCACAACGATTCAAACATTTCACGCTCCGACTCGCAGAATGTCAGTATCCATCTTCCTGATGATTGCCACCTCTCGCGTAGTCCCCACCCGAAGATCTGAAGGGGGGAATTATTTTACCCGGGAGGAAGCCATCGTCAGTACATCATTCATACAGAAAGAGCTGCATATCCTTGGGAGTTAGTTACGGCTGTAGTTTCCGGTTGCTTTCAGCCGTGTTGCAGTATCAACACATTTAAACCATATGTATTACTACAAGGCCATATCAGTCAGTCATCTAGACGGCCACCCTTGCAACTTGCGGAGGGCTGCTCCCCCACCCCACCCCCCCAAATCCCTACCGATAAACTATTCGTTAGTCTGGTCTCTCGATAGATACTCATTCGATATGGTTGCACCCGCGGGTCGGCTATCTGCTTCACTGGGACGCAGAAGCCTCCCCACCGTGGCAAGGTCACATGGGTCGCAGGGGATGGGATGGCTGGTATGTGGATAAAAGGGGACATGGAGCTCACCTCCATGGGGAGGGGGGTGGCTAAGAGAGCTGCTCCACCTCGGGACGAGGACAGGAGATTACCTTCACTATTGAAATGGAGTGAAAAGTTTGCAAATATGAATAAATATAGGAAAGGAGTTATAGGTCACCGGAATTATATGGAGGGTAGGAACTGACAGAATTTCATTGATTGGTTAATTACTACCTCTACCCAGATTTTTAAGAATTTACACATTCTTTCAGGTTTTTACAAATGCTTTAAAGTTCCTTGATTCACTTCTAAGGGACTTTCATTCCAGTCCAAGGTTTCTAAATTAGAGGAGCCGAATTTATGGAAATCTGTTCAATAATTTGTAACGAGAATACTGTCTAGTGTAATGTATTTCTATGAAATATTATGACTATTATTATTAAATATTACATATCAAGTATCTGTAGTCATAGAAACGAATTCAGCATACAGAAACTTCTAGTTGGCAGTAATGGACACTTTCTTGAACTGACTTCCATTCACGAGATATCTTCATCCTTGGCAAAGTTAACTTCACATGGGCTGGCAGGTGCACGCTATTCTTCATCTCGCGTGATATCTTTGCAGGTTACTTTCAATTTTCACGGAGAGTTGAGCTTAAGTTCTAACAAGGCAGTTTCCCTCATGACTTTCAAGATATCTTCACTTCCATCTCTTTCTCCTACAGGTGGATGTTGCACTCCACGTACAGTTATTACTCCTCAAAGTCCAGCAATACATTTCTTATATCAGTATTTAGAAAGCAATTCATATTCCAATCGATCCATCACCACCACCACTAACCAAGCTACGATGATCATTTTCTTGAAAGTAGAAGATGGTCGATACCTACCGGTTCTGAGGAATATGTACTTACGAGGAACTTGAACCCTGCTCTCATTCCTTTTTGGAGTGACTGTAAAAGTAAATAAATTAGTTTCGACCATCTTAAATAGTTTTTGATTGACCCGCCATTTTATTAATTAATTAATTAATTAATTTATTTATTTATTTATTTATTTATTTCACACCACCAACAGAGATGTTTCTCCAATTACAGGTGGCTTAGTCATTATACATTAATTGTTAAAAGTCCGACTCGTTGGCTGAATGGTCAGCGTACTGGCCTTCGGTTCAGGGGGTCCCGGGTTCGATTCCCGGCCGGGTCGGGGAATTTAACCTTCATTGGTTAATTCCAATGGCTCGGGGGCTGGGTGTTTGTGCTGTCCCCAACATCCCTGCAACTCACACACCACACATAACACTATCCTCCACCACAATAACACGCAGTCACCTACGCATGGCAGACGCCGCCCACCCTCATCGGAGGGTCTGCCTTACAAGGGCTGCACTCGGCTAGAAATAGCCACACGAAATTAATTATTATAATTGTTAAAAGTAACAAATGTCAGAAAGAACTTAATATCTAAAAACGAAAGTGTACAACATTATTAATAAGTAGCAAACGGAATTTACAGCACATTAATACTTTACCAAGTTCGAAGTGGACTTATGACCTAAAATACTTAATATCTAAAAATGAATAAAATAAAGGTAGAAATGCAGAAACATAAAATAAGCTAAGAATTCGTATCTACAAAAAAAAACTCTAATCTTAAACTGACACCAGTTAAAGCAACTGACACATAAAAAGAAAATCATGGAAAGTATGTTTGGTAAGAGATGAGTTGTGGCAATCAGTATGAATAGCACACTAAATATTAAGAACAAATAGAAGCTAGTATTGACAATATTTTTGCAGCTTTCCCTACATTTTTTATCTACATTTACATTATATAAATTCAAAAAAAATACAAAACAAATAAATAATAAATAAATAAATAAAATAAAACACCCTAATAAGGAATTCTGTATCTTGGTGAATGATGATGATTTATGATGGTCCACCTCCCGTTGCATAACGGTTAGCAACATTACCTGCCGTCCTCGGATGCCCGGGTTCGATCGATTTCCGGTACTGCTAGCTATTGCATGAGGACTGTTATAAATGGTACATACAGCTCAACCCCATTGGGGGTGTGCCTGACAAAGAGCTGCACCACGTCGCTATGAGGACGCGAGTTTAAATGTCCGTCTTCATGGCTAAATGGTTAGCATGCTGACGTTTCAGAGGGGTCCCGGGTTCGATTCTCGGCCGAGTCCGGGATTTTAACCGTAATTGGTTTATTCCTCTGGTTCGGAAGTTGGGTGTTTTCTGCCGTCTTCAACATTATATTTCATTTTAAGTAGCGCTCCATCCTCATTTTTTGCTAGGGGCTTATACGTCGCACCGACTCAGATAGGTCTTATGGCGACGATGGGATAGGAAAGGCCTAGGAGTTGGAAGGAAGCGGCCGTGGCCTTAATTAAGGTACAGCCCCAGCATTTGCCTGGTGTGAGAATGGGAAACCACGGAAAACCATTTTCAGGGCTGCCGATAGTGGGATTCGAACCTACTATCTCCCGGATGCAAGCTCACAGCCGCGCGCTCCATCCTCAAAGACACGCAGGCCGCCTGTACAGATTCAACTCAAAAGACCTGCACCAGGCCTCTGCGGAGGCTCGGGTTCAATTTCCGTCTGTGTCACGAAATTTGAAAAGTGGTACGAGGGCTGGAACGGGGTCCATTGAGCCTTGGGAGGTAAACTGAATAGAGGTGGGTTCGATTTCTACCTTATCCATCCTGGAAGTGGTATTCCGTGGTTTCCCACTTCTCCTCCAGGCAAATGCCGGGATAGTACCTAACTTAAGGTCACGGCCGCTTCCTTCCCTCTTCCCTGCCTATCCCTTCCAATCTTCCCCTCCGCCACGGAGGCCCCTGTTCAGCATAGCCGGTAAGGCCGCCTGGACGAGTTACTGGTCATTCTCCCCAGTTGTATCACCCGACCCAATGTCTCAGGCTCCAGGACACTGCCCTTGAGGTGGTAAAGGTGGGATCCATCGCTGAGTCCGAGGGAAAAGCCAACCCTGGAGGGTAGGCAGATTAAAAAGAAAAAGAAGGAGATGAATTAGAATTAGTAGTAGTATTTGGGAAAAGACCGAGAAATGTTCAAAAATACAAGTTCTCAGAACACTAAACCATTCAGGTTTTTAATTGAAAGGAAATAAGTTTATTCATCTAGGGCCAACATTGCTTCCCACGTATCTGTGTCACGCTATAATCTTTTATCTTTCCTTTTTGACCTCGTTTAGACAGCTGATGTACTCTTCGGATCTTGACTGTGCTCCTCATGGTCTTTGCTTACCTTTAGCACATACTTTTAGTATTAAAGAATCACACTTCTTCCCCCTATCAACAATATTAAGAGTGGTTGAAACTCTCATTGACGTGATCCTTAAAACAAATTACGAACACGAGAATAAGGAACGACAAATATGGATTATATAGAATGACTGTTTCCTCATTAAACGACTTACAGATTGTAACGTGAAGTTGCCAAAACTGTAGGTGTATTAACGAGAAGTGTGCAATGTGTCTGCCAGGAATTGTCTGAAACTCATTGTCATGAAACACAGCGGAAGAACTATGGTCGTAAAATAATCCTAACCGACAGGGAGACGAATGTCGTGCATTTTTAGTGAAAATAATGAAAATCGGTTCCAAATCAAACAGGAATTGCAGCTGTCAGTGAATGAAAGTCAAACCTAACCATTTTCCGAACAAACATTGCGAAGGGAAATGCATACAATGAACATTTGGATTCGGGTATGTCGTAAGAGACTATTGATCACAACGAACGGCACATAAAATTGAATGTCTTCGATGGGCTAAACAACTCCCAAAGTCGACAGTAACTGACTGGAGGCATGTCGTGTGGTTCAGCGAGTCACGATTTTGCCTGTTTTCAAATGATGCAAGGCATCTTGTGCACAGACGGTCCAGTAAGGCGTTTAATTCGCAGTGTGTGGAGGGTATAGTTCAGGATGGAGGTGGTTCAGTGATGTTTTGAGGGTGTTTTTTGAAGTATAACTCCTGTCCAATCGTTCCGGTAACCGTGAACATGAACCCTGGTGTTTATTTCAAAAGTTTTTGGGTCCGCGTTTTGCCCTCCATTCAACATCGGCATGATGAGTACGCTGTGGACACTCACATTCTCCAAGATGATATGAGCCACGTTAACAGAGCTGCACGCATACGTAACTGGTTTGATAAACATATCAACAACTTTTCACACCCACTAAATCAGTCGATTTAATCCCATTGAAAAAATGTGAAACCATTTGGAACAGAGCGTGAGACGCAGTCATCAGCATCCCCGAAATGTGGTGGCTTTATGGTATATTATCATGAACGAGCGGCTTCAAATTGATATGAAATACCTGCAGATAATTCTTCCTCGCCGAATCAAGGCACTTATCAAACTTGGAGGCGATGTTACACGTTATTAGAGCAATGTATCCTTCGGGGGGAGGGGGATGACTAAATTGTTTGCCCGGTGAACTTACCAACAGAGGGCTAAAGAAATGTTACTCAACGCTTATTAACGATCTGTAATAACGTTAGGAGATGTGGCATGGTCATTGACGAGAATGGGTGATCATTTTCTACTCTTAACATGAACTTGCTCATCGCATCCTGTGTTTTTAATAACATTTTTTCCCTTCGAAAATTTGTATTACACCTAGCATCGGGTGTAACCTGTACAGATAACAGTATAGGCAAGTAAGCGACATTTCTTACAAGCACGGTGTATTTCAGAAGGCATGGGGAAAATGAAGGTATTTTTTACTATTATTAACAAATGCATTAAAATTGGGGCGTACCCCGGTGGCAATGCTTACTTAGAGTAGTAGGTAAATGACAGCATAAATTACGTAACAACAACAAATACAAGCACAATAAAACATTGAATTTTTATAAAATCCAACATTAGGAAGACATGATATCGAAACAAGAAATTGCAAGATGACAAAAGGAGAATAAAAAAGAATAACATTAAAGCAAGAAAAAAGGAACCTGACTATTAAAAATATCACACGAGTAGTATAACAAAATAATTAAATGCAGGCCTAATCACCTAGAAATGAAATTGAAATTTAGGTACCTAAAATAACTTAATTATTTCCTAATATGTAGCGTAATATAATTACAACGCAATCACTCAGAAATGCATTCAAAATTTCCCAAATATGCCATTAAAAGTAGAGTACCGCAATAATAGTTAAAAGACATTCACATACAAATTAACACACAACTTAAATAATTCCATTTCCTAACACTACGAATTACAGTCAATTGAGCGGTACAATGCTAGTTGCTTTACGTCGCAGATAGGTCTGATGGCGACGATGGGATAGGAAAGGGCTAGGAGTGGGAAGGAAGCGGCCGTGGCCTTAATTAAGGTACAACCATGGTGTGAAAATGGGAAACCACGGAAAACCATCTTCAGGGAAGCCGACAGTGTGGTTCGAACCCTCTATCTCCCGGATGCAAGCTCACAGCTGCACGCCCCTAACCGCACGGCCAACTCGCCCGTTAGTGGTACATTGACTTACTACCAACTCAACATTCTTAATAAAAGACCAGCAGATATAAATTTCCAGGTGAGTTAAAATGTCCAATGTCCAATGCCCTAAGCACTACAGTGCATTTGGCATGACTTACTGTTATCTTATCGATTAAATACGACACAATTACATATAAGTTAAATTTACACACAAAAAATGTTCAGGATACTGGACTCTATTCTCTGCTTTGAGGCTTTGAGTAACACATACCAAGTATCAATTTTCAGATATACAAGCGAATATTTATCATATCTATCTGTCTCTATATAGATAAAATCCCTTTTCTCTGCGTCATTTATAGCTATGTTGAGAAAACCAGAAGGTTGAAAGAGCTGAAATTGGTACTAGTTAGAGATTATTCTGTCTTCCACCCACGACCACGACTTTTGTAATATTTATAAGAAAAATACGTTTCCGTCAGAAACGTTATAGTCCCCTATGACATAGGTATGCAGCTATACCTATCGGCATGATGTCGAACTGCACACATCCTGTCATTGTTGCCTTACACAGCTGTAATAAGAAAAAGAGGACGTTTGAGAAAAATTGGTACCAGATTTGAGATGCAAGAACAATGCGATGATGACCTTCATACTTAAACTGTTTAGTGAAACGAATGATTTCTGTTTTCCATCAACGGGACTTCAACACCTTAATGAGCATGCCACCAGCTGTTATCCAGTCAAATTTTAAATATTCTACCTGTTTCATCTTTTTATACAACTTTAAAGTTGGGATGAATCTCCCCACTCCAGTGTTTTGAACAGTGCACGTAGCTTTTTCAAGAGTACTCAGATCCACAATCATCCAAGTCCAAGTCCAAGGTATAACTACAATGTTTTCCAAAGTAACAATTTTTTGCTCAAGAAAGTAATAAGTTAATATCATCATCCAATAGAATCTGAATAATTTTAAAGGTGACCGAATAACGTACGTTACCATTTACTCCATAGAGTGCGATGATGTTAATGAAGTTACGAAAGCTGGTTTGTGCATTGGAACGAGATTGAATCTACAGATGGTAAACTAAAACGTCCTTCACGCAGAAGTTCAGCCGGGCTCAGCCTCAGAAAGAAAGTGTTTTATTCGAAGAATAGATTTAGGACTTGTGAATACAGGAATACCATTCGTTCTTAAATATAGACAATTTCCGCGAGATTTAGCCTTACCTCTCACAATGAATAAACTACCACGATAAACTTTAAAGTTGGGATGAATCCTCCCACTCCAGTGTTTTGAACAGTGCACGTAGCTTTTTCAAGAGTACTCAGATCCACAATCATCCAAGTCCAAGTCCAAGGTATAACTGCACTGAACACGGTTTGTAAAGAAATATTATCGTATATTAACTGTTTTGATTCCATTCAAATGTCGAATAAGAAAATCCACAGCCTGTTTCCAGTCATTCGACCGGGTCAGGGATGGAATGTACGAAGACCCTATCTAGCGGCGAGGGTAGGATTTGTGCCGGCTGCCGAAGCCTATCGTACTCCTCTGGAGGAATGATTAATGAATGATGGATGAAATGAAGTGATATTGGAGAGCGTTGCTGGAATGAAATAGATAGGGAAAACCGGAGTACCCGTATAAAAAACCTATCCCGCCTCCGCTTTGTCCAGCACAACTCTCACATGGAGTGACCGGGATTTGAACCAGCGAGCCCAGCGGTGAGAGGCCGGCACGCTGCCGCCTGAGCCACGGAGGCTCCTCAAATGTCGTATAAAACCTGGATAATGTAACGTTTATTCATAAGATATATTAATAGTCAATCTAGAATTTCCATTTCATTTATAGTGAGTAATTCACGCAAATATTCGGTCCTACTTTTCTAACACAGCTCATCTGGTTGACTGTTCAACTATCCTCAAGTTGTCTTATTCGCATAGGTATTTTTCCGCACAAATGAAAAAGACAATAACTGCAAAAATAAAAAAGATGGAGTTTTTGGTATCTTTGGAATCGCCTCGATGTGCCATATCAAATAAAGCCTTAAAAATCAGTAAAATGATGTTTGGTGCAAAAAGAGGGCCAAACCTTTTACTGCTTTGCAATTTTTTCGTCTTCTGCAATGACAGAAAGCATTTAGTAGAGACTGCACCGTAAGAAAACAGTATCTGCGGATGTACTGCATTTTAAGGTTGTGCTTTCTTTCTTCACTACTATTCAACAATGACAGAAGGCAGTACATACTGACTACAGTGTAAGAGAGCAGTGTCTGCACATTGCTACATCATTATCCCGTTTCTCTACTGGGTCGGGTATGAGGTGAGATGAATTTGTCGTGGTGGGTTTTTATGACCGGATTCCGTTTCTGACGTCAACCTCATCAAAGGAGTTAATGTGATGAAATGAATGACTTGTTATATGATAGTAGGAAGGGAGAGGGTGAAACCCGGTGCCGACATACAGCCTACTCTTGTCGAATCACACCAAGGGGTCTGCTCAAGGCTTTACGTCCCCATCCGACGGACGAATCACCATCAACAGCGGCATATGGCCTCACTCCGTATGAGCACTGCGGAGAGGTTTGGAATTTAATCCAGGCTTTGTCACGCAATCTAGTGATTAGAAATTGTATACCACCACCACCTCCACCTACCCTGCCGACCAACATTCTGATGGTGAATTTTTTTTCGACCAACGGGACTCGAACCGGCTAACCACTGTGTCAAACCGTTTAGACTTCTTAACGATCATCGCCAACAGGTGGGCTTACATCATTCACTTTGTTGTTGGTAATAACTCTAGTAAGAAGCTGTGAATTATTGTCAGTGTGTTTTAAAAGAAATTCCCTTTTTAGTATGCTTCATTACATTATAGGCAAGAACTAAATATTTATTCCTGAATATTAACCGATTAAAGTATGGAGTCCTACTCAGTGATTGAAATAACACACCCTTAGCTATTTTTTATTTTTATTATATTCTTCAGAATATGCAGAGAGAGAGAGAGAAAGAGAGAGAGAGAGAGAGAGAGAGAGAGAGAGAGAGAGAGAGAGAGAGAGAGAGAGAGAGAGAGAATGTTGGAGTTATTGGAACTAATTCAGAAAGAAACACTGGAATATATAGGTACTTGTAGCACTATAGAAGATACTGAGTAGAAGGAAGATGATACAGAAAATGAAGAAGAGAATACTTCAGCTGTGGATACCAGGAAAGAACAAAGAAAACGAAGTGCAGTTTGGAGGGAAGAAAAAAATGAAAATAAACAAAACAAGCACCGTATCCAAGAGAGTTGTAACCAAAATTGCAAGAAAAACTGTTCAGCATTGTTTATCAGATCTAAAAGAAAAGATAATTTATGCCAGAAATAAATATTCGGGCTTGATTTATAGTTAATGTGTTAATTTCAAAGTCATTCCTAAAATAGGGAGTAACGAACAATTGATTAAACTTTGATCTCAATTTTCTCAGTTTGAAATTTCAGGTAGTTACCGCCTTTTTCATTACCACGGTCACATTTAATTGACACATGACCGTACCCTTTTCCTTCTAACGTTCAGCGTTTGCCACCTAAGTTTTTCTATCATTCTTGTAACACTAGCTCTAGGACTGAAATCATTAAGCATAACCTTTTCAGTTCCTATTTGTGCTATCTGTAATGCATTGAAGAGCCCTTTTTGGTACGGAATGACCTCTCGACTGATAAAAACACGCAGTGAAGTAACGAAAGTAGAGAATATAGACAGTAATAAACTGTAATATTTGTAAGATGTTGATAGGCTGAAGAGACATAGAAGAGAAAAGAAGATAGTCTGCCCTTAGTTGAGTGCTTAAATTGCTTCCACTTACATGTGCCATGCTCCTCTCTTTCATCTATCCTATCCGACCTCCCTTGGTCAACTCTTGTTATTCTCCGACCCCGACGGTGTTAAAGCCTAGGGAGTCTTTCCTTTTCATGCCTTTCGTCGCCCTTGTCTTCCTTTGGCCGATAACTTCATTTTTCGAAGTGTCGGCTCCTTGCCATTTCTCTCTCTAATTAGTGTTATGTAGAGGATGGTTACCTAGTTGTACTTCCTATTAAAACAATAATCACCTCCACCACTCTTCTCTATCAGCCAGTTTTTTAGATTCTTCCTAAATTACTGTACTTTAGATCTACGGGAGAAGTTGTATATACTTATTGTATGTTTGTGTTCCCAGATTTGTATTATCATCGACCTACTTGAGGAGTGTCTCAGACATGTCCCTTTTTTGTCTTCCACGATTTCAAAATCGGTTGTGATACAGTCTGTTATGGACTCACATTTGTAGCGGTGGATAGCCTTATGCTTGGAAATAGAGCTGAAAGATATGAGGTGATGAGTAAATATGGTAAAGATATGGAAGCTACTAGGAATGGGAAGCGTATTTTGGACTTCTGGGCAAGTAAATAATTAGCAGTTACGCATTCCGATTTGGTCAATAAAGGGATATAATTTTATTCTTACTTCATGTCACTGACATTCCGCCCAATTTTATAGAAAAAACTGTGAAGCATGACTTTATCTTAAGTTCTATAGCAAAAACTGGTTTAGAGGACTACAATTCAGATCTGAGAGAAGCTACAGTTTCACATATACAAAACACAGTAGCATTTATATATTGTGAGATAATTGGAGTACTTTCATACTCATGTAGCCAATATGTATAATCTATATTTAACATTGATTTCCTCAGCACAATTGACCAGATTTACCCAGTAGTAAAGAAAGGTAAATCACGCTGAAATGCATAGCAATATTTTACAAACTGAGCTGACGACAAGTAAATCTGGTTGTATTTATTCTCCATAATTCCCTAGCTGTTGTATTTCCTTAATTCGTTCATATCCACGCACGATTACGTTTATGAAAATGAATTTTTTCTAATGTGTATGTTATCTGTCCTAGTGTTAACATAGTGATCCGTTGTCCACAGAACACACGAAGTGAATGATGGAGGAATTTAGAGGAGACTTTTGTCGCAGATAAGTGAAAATCTGGACTTCTGCTCGGTAAAGGAAGAAAGTGGAGTCGGGCTCTTCAGTCTCGTGACGGAGGCTTATAAACGAATTTGAAACAAAGCAGGCCACTCGGCATCTGAATATTTATCTTGCCTGAAAATGAATTCAAGTTCGAGAAGTTGTTTAGAACTGGTTGCAAGGAAAATAATTGCTGTATCTGCAGGTGACGTTCCCAGAAACAGTTCTGTGGAACTTAGAGTTTTCAAGGCAGTTAAGATATATTTTTGAAACAGTGCAATATTTGAATTTCTTTGGTTTAGACCAAACATTACTATGTCTAGGACTTCCTTATGAGGAACATGATATCGTGTCACAAACTCTTTCTTCCGTTGTTTTAAACTATTATTCTCTTTTTGTTTTGTTCCTTTTGTTCAACTCTAACCTCCACTTACAATTTGAATTGCATTTAGAACTTCCATTCTTTGGTTGCATTCGGTAGGAGTATGAGAAGTAATCGGTGGTATGCTACACCACATTATCTGTATAACAGGTAATGGTTGTTGTATGTTCTAGTACCCTTCATTTGTTCTGTTTCATACAGTTTCTGGGGGGGGGGGTGGAAATAGGCTGTTTTCTTTCGTTTTGTGAGGTTAGGACGTTGCATGATTTATTTGAACAACGGAGTACCTCATCTTTGGTGACGTGATCTACGCATGGGACGTTCAACATTCTAAACGATATATCTACAATTAAAATGCTTGCAGTCAATTATTTGAAGAAGTATCTCGTGTCCAGCCTTTGACACCTTATAGCAGCATCGATAACACATAATACGTCGCATCGTGTCAACGAGTTTCAAATCGGAAGTCACGGTTGCGCGCAACAAGTTTGTGGAGAACATTACACTTACTGACCTGCCAGCTACAGTAAACACAACATTTGAATAGAACTGCCTATTTATTCTGCACGGAACTTTACATTGTCGTTTCCTACAATGCCGTCCATAGATGACAATATGTATAAAGGCACTCGATGTATTTGTTTACTATATCTTGTTTCAATAATGCTGCCATGAAAATCTTAAAGAAGACGGGCAGTCTACACGATTTCACCGGCGTTGCCTAGTGTGACGAGGTCCAGCTGCTGCCCTCTAGGTTCTTGTGGCAGAGGGATGACGTAGTTTCGCCACACCAGCCCCCCACGGAGTCGAGGTATTCACTGCTGAAAGTAGTCCGGGAACCTAACTCTTCGGCTGGAGCGAGTTCTAGGTGCCAAGTCACGGGATAGTGGAGCACTTTTAGGTGCCGGTGATGCTGCGGCTGTGTCATTGGGGTGAGTGTTCTCAGGGCTGATGCAATGATCCTGAGTGGAATTTTGTCCAGGTAATGATGTGTTATCAGCCAGGAGGAAAGCAGCTTTTATGCGATCAATGCTGCCGCGGACGGGCTTGCCTCTTATCTGCACAGTCAGTGTCCTATCACTTCGATCTAACACTCGATGTGGGCCAGTGTATGGCGGCTGTAGCGCGCCGCGGACCGTGTGATCACGTAGGTAGACATGAGTACAAGTGTTCAAGTCCTTGAAGATGAAGGTGGAATGTTGATCATGTCGTGATGCTGGCAAAGGACGTAATCGACTCATTTGTTGGCGGAGTCTGACTACGAAGCTTGAAGTGTCCTCAAGGTGGTTGTCTGCCGTGGCACAAAGCATTTCTCCTGGAAGTCGAGTTGGTTCTCCGTAGACTAGCTCTGCCGAGGAAGCGCCAAGATCTTCTTTATGCGCACTTCGGATACCAAGTAAGACAATTGGTAAGGCTTGCAGCCAAAACATATTAGGATAGCACATGTAGGTTACCTTGAGTTGACGGTGGAAACATTCAACCATTCGATTGGCACAAGGATGCCAGCTGGTTGTTAGGGAGCGTGAGGTTCCGATGTGAATCCCAAGGTTTCGGAACAACTGAGATTCGAACTGTCTGCCTTGGTCAGTCGTGATACGGTGTGGTGATCCAAAGTGAGAGACCCAGCATGCTACCAAAGCTTCGGCGACGTCTTCGGCTGTGATGCGTTACGGTGGCCAGACATCTGGCCAGCGGGTGAATCGGTCTAATGCTGTCAGACAGTTTCGGTAATTTCGAGGAGGAGGGAGTGGACCGATGATATCCAGATGGACGTGCTGGAAGCGAGCAGGCGCTGGGGTAAAGTTGCCAATTGGAGCGTTGTTATGGCACGTGACCTTCGAGCGTTGACATGCCTGGCAGGCTCGTGCCCATGTACGGCAGTCTTTTTGCATATGGGGGCATACGAAGCGTTCTGATGCTAAACGGGCGGTCACTCTGGCACCAGGATGACTTAGACCGTGAAGAGAATCAAAAGCTTGTCTGCGAAAAGGTTCAGTGATAAATGGTCTGGGTCGACGCTTTGAAGTGTCACAGAACAAAGCGGGGTTGGTCCCTGGTATCCGGACTTGCTCCAACCGAAGTGCTGATTCGCGGTTCAGCAGATCAAGGAGTTCTACATCCCCTTCCTCTGACCGTGCCAAAGCGCTGAAGTCCAAAGTCCTACTGGCAATTCCGTTGATGCGAGGTAGTGCATCTGTGACTACGTTGGAAGAGCCTTCAATATGCTTAATGTCCGTTGCGAACTGAGCGATGAACGATAACTGGTTCAGCTGTACGGGTGGAAGCTTTTCGCGAAGTCGCTGGAAGGCGTAAGTCAGGGATTGTGGTCTGTATAGATTGTGAACTGCTGGGCTTCCAAAATGTACCTGAAGTGCTGCACTGTTTCATAAACTGCAAGCAACTCTCGGTAGTGGGCTGGCCATTCCGTTTGCTTCAGAGACAGTTTCCTAGAGAAGAAGGCTAGAGGCTGTCAGGTATCGTCCACGTATTGCTGGAGGCTAGCTCCAATAGCGCTGTTGGATGCATCTGTGAAAAATCCCAATGGCGCTTGCAGATCGGGATGCGCTAGGAGGGTAGCTTGAGCGAGGCTTTCTTTAAAGGCGGCAAATATGCGTTCCATTTCTGGTGTCCAGAGTACCTGTTGAGAGATGCGTAAACTGGATGCAGCTGCGTGGAGTGGAGCCTGGTACTGCGATGCTGAGGGAAGGAATCGGTATTTGATCATTCCCAGGAAATGTCTGAGATCACGTGCAGTTTTCGGGAGAGGAAAATTCTGCAGCGCTGTGATGCGTTCCGGCAGTGGTCGGGTCCCTGCGGCGGAGACTTCGTATCTGAGGAACGTGACCTTCGGAGATGCTAAAACACTCTTGGTAGCATTGATGAGGATGGCATACTCAGAGAGGCGGTGCAAGATAAATCGCAGGTGGTGCCTGTGTTCTTCAGGACTCTTAGAGAAGACCAAGATATCGTCGATGTACGCAAACGTGAAATCCAGACCTGATAGTACTTCGTCTACGAATCTTCGAAAGGTTTGACCAGCATTGCGTAGTCCGAAGGTCATGAAAGGAAACTCAGACAGTCCGAAGGGCGTTATAATTTCGGTCTTTGGAATATCACTTCACAGGAATCTGTGTGTAGGCCTTCACTAGGTCGATAACGAAGAAAATAGTGCATCCGCGAAGCTGATGGCTGAAATCATGATGCCGAGGTGGATACTTGTCAGGAGTGGTCCGTGAGTTTCAGGCACAATAATCTCCGCATGCCCGCCAGCCTTCTTCCTTCTTCGGTACCAAATGGAGTGGTGATGACCAAGAACCTCAGAGCGTCGTGCTGTACCTTCTAGGAGAACAGCATGAAACTTCTTCTTAGCTATCTGGAGACAATCCGGTGCGAGACGACGAGCTCGGCAGGAGACAGGACGTCCTGGTGTAGTGCGAATGAAATGTACCGTACAATGGCGTACTTCTCGCGGGGCTCCAGATGGACTAATCAAGTCAGGAATTCCCTTTAAAATTTCATGAAAGGTAGTCGGTACATTGGGAGTCTTCACACTGGGTTGTAGAGAGTTAGCAGTTTCTACGTTCACTGATAAGCCTGTGATGCCGTCGACCAAGCGTTTGTTACGACAGTCTGGCAGAAGATGGTAATAGGTGAGGAAGTCTGATCCTATGATGGGAAGTGCTACGTCGGCAACAACAAATTTCCATGAAAGTTCAGGTCGGAGTCCGAGGTTCAGTTTCATGTGCATAATTATTGGCAGCTGCGACTTCATAACTGGTCTGATGGCGACGCCTCTTCAGGAATTTATGCGGGAAGCAACACAAATCCGACCCAGTATCGATAGGAAATTGATGTTTACTGCTCTTGTCCGCGATAAAGAGGCGTTTTCCATCTGTTGGGCAACCATTTACCGCCGTCACTGGTTGCCGTTGGAGTTTGACGGGAAGCTACAAGGTGATTCCCACTTCTGTGCTTTTTCGCGGAAACGGCGATGGTACCAGCAGATACCTTGTGCACCGGCCGTCGGGGAAGACCTGCGGCCCTTGCTAGGACGAATTGACCGATCCCGGGAACGAGATCTATCTGGTGTGAAAGTTCATCTACCCTCTTCGCGAGCTGGCTCACCTCACAAACTGGTGGTGTACTCACGGCGTGAACAGTGGCGGGAAGTGACACTGTTGAAACCTCAAGAATTTTGTCGGCCAAGTCGGCAACCTTATCTAGCGGCATCTCAATCTGTGTTTGTAAAATGGCCTATACTTGTGACGGCCGGCGCTTTATCCATAACTGTATTAAGAGGTTATCTTGTACTTGTGTGCTGCCCGCGAGAGACCTAAGTTGTCTTAAGAACTGGGATGGCTTTCGGTCACCGAGCTCCTCCTCCATGAGCAGTTGACGAAATTGCGTTGCTCTTCCGATAGGGAAAGACGCCGAATGAGTTCGGTACGCAGATACGCGTATGCATTTTGCGCCGGAGGGTTGGCAATAATATCTTCAACTTCCGCGGCATAGCGACTGTCCAGCTGGGAAACAATGTAGGCGTATTTAATACGTCCTGCGTGATACCGGATACATTGAACTGCGCTTCTGCCTGAGTGAACCATAGCGCCGGCTTGTCTGACCAGAAAACAGGTAATTTAACTCCAACACGATTCACTACAGTACTAACCTCTGAGGATGGTGATTGCGGCGTTTGCTGTTGAAGCTGCTGTTTTAGGAGGCGATTTTGCTCTTGTAATTGCTGTAGCTGCTGTTGTAATTGCTCCATAGCGACGGCAGTAACCAGCGTGTGAATAGCACTGACTTTATGTAGAAAACTGTATCACACCATATTAATCATGTCGGGGTCACCAAATGTGGCGAACATTACACTTACTGACTTGCCAGCTGCAGTAAACACAAAATTTGAATCGAACTGCCTACTTATTCTGAACAGAACTTTACATTGTCGTTTCCTGCAATGCCGTCCATAGATGACAATATGTGGAAAGGCACTCGATGTACTTGTTTACTATATCCTGTTTCAATAAAGCTGCCATGGAAATCATAAAGAAGACAGGCAGTCTACACGATTTCACCGGCTTTGCCTAGTGTAACGAGGTCCAGCTGCTGCCCTCTAGGTTCCTGTGGCGGAGGGATGACGTAGTTTTGCCACAAGTTTAAACTCTGGGAGCACAGCTCTTGTGCTGTAATACCCATTCTGATTTTAACATCTAGTATCAAGTATTTTCTCTCTTGTTACTCACCACGTTATCATGATCCTTTTGCATAATGAGACTGTTTTACATCTATGATAATGAACAGAGTTACAAAGAGTTACAAAACTTGAGAACTAGAAAAGCAGTTAAATTGATCAGACAGTATTAAAGGCAATGGGTTGGGATATAGGACCATGTCTGAAGCAATTACTTGATTACTGTTTGCGTGAAGGAGTTGTCCCAAATGAATTGAGCATCTCAGTAGTAGCCCCAGTGTACAAATGAAATAGTTATAAATATAAAACGTATAATTACAAGCCAATCACCTTGAAAAATCACAGGAATCCTTATTTCTGATTATGTTAGACACATTTGTGAAATTACCAACTTTATTTGTAGAAGGCAGCTCGAGTTTTGGAAAGTTTATTCCAGTGAGGCTCTCCTTGGATGATTCGGGCAAGCTACAGCAGATATTTTAGATACAGAAAGTAGAATGAACTATATCCCAACCGACCTCTCCGAAGCTTTCGATAGGGTAGATCATGGGAGACTGTGGACGAAATTGAAGGCTGTGGGACTAGAAAAGTTAAATCGAATGTTGGCTTAATTCTTGTCAATGATCTGTTCTTATGGTGATTAAAAGGCAATAATAGTGAACCATTAAGTTTTATTATACGTAAAAATGATATAAATAGAATAGACTCGCAGAAAACGATATTTGCGTTCTTGTTATGCTGTATAGAAAAATATATGTCGCATAATTGAGAGTGACTGCAAAGAGAATGTTCCGAGTTGGACAGCGGGATGTAGTGCGAAGATAAATAGTGCGAAAAATCATGTTGTAAGGTTCACGAGGAAGAAAAGTCCTCCTAATTTTAAATAATATATTCATGGGGTTGAAAGTACCTCACGGAGATCACTGTTAGTACACAAGAATTAATATAAAGAACGATCGACATTGAGGTAATCACATTATCATAGTTGTAAAAAAAGGTTACAGATTTGTTCATATGAGTATGACGGTATTTAAGGGTTGTAGTAAGAATGAAAAGGGGAGGTTGTACACTGACTGACAGAGCAAATGCAACACCAAGAAGGAGTGGTCAGAACTTTATGCCAATTGCAGGGTAGACTGACGTCACTGATGTATGCTCATGATGTGAAATGCGCCGCTGTGCTGCGCACGTAGCGAACGATAAATGGGACACGGCGTTGGCGAATGGCCCACTTCGTACCGTGATTTCTCAGCCGACAGTCATTGTAGAACGTGTTGTCGTGTGCCACAGGACACGTGTATAGCTAAGAATGCCAGGCCGCCGTCAACGGAGGCATTTCCAGCAGACAGACGACTTTACGAGGGGTATGGTGATCGGGCTGAGAAGGGCAGGTTGGTCGCTTCGTCAAATCGCAGCCGATACCCATAGGGATGTGTCCACGGTGCAGCGCCTGTGGCGAAGATGGTTGGCGCAGGGACATGTGGCACGTGCGAGGGGTTCAGGCGCAGCCCGAATGACGTCAGTACGCGAGGATCGGCGTATCCGCCGCCAAGCGGTGGCAGCCCCGCACGCCACGTCAACCGCCATTCTTCAGCATGTGCAAGACACCCTGGCTGTTCCAATATCGACCAGAACAATTTCCCGTCGATTGGTTGAAGGAGGCCTGCACTCCCGGCGTCCGCTCAGAAGACTACCATTGACTCCACAGCATAGACGTGCACGCCTGGCATGGTGCCGGGCTAGAGCGACTTGGATGAGGGAATGGCGGAACGTCGTGTTCTCCGATGAGTCACGCTTCTGTTCTGTCAGTGATAGTCACCGCAGACGAGTGTGGCGTCGGCGTGGAGAAAGGTCAAATCCGGTAGTAACTATGGAGCGCCCTACCGCTAGACAACGCGGCATCATGGTTTGGGGCGCTATTGCGTATGATTCCACGTCACCTCTAGTGCGTATTCAAGCCACGTTAAATGCCCACCGCTACGTGCAGCATGTGCTGCGGCCGGTGGCACTCCCGTACCTTCAGGGGCTGCCCAATGCTCTGTTTCAGCAGGATAATGCCCACCCACACACTGCTCGCATCTCCCAACAGGCTCTACGAGGTGTACAGATGCTTCCGTGGCCAGCGTACTCTCCGGATCTCTCACCAATCGAACACGTGTGGGATCTCATTGGACGCCGTTTGCAAACTCTGCCCCAGCCTCGTACGGACGACCAACTGTGGCAAATGGTTGACAGAGAATGGAGAACCATCCCTCAGGACACCATCCGCACTCTTATTGACTCTGTACCTCGACGTGTTTCTGCGTGCATCGCCGCTCGCGGTGGTCCTACATCCTACTGAGTCGATGCCGTGCGCATTGTGTAACCTGCATATCGGTTTGAAATAAACATCAATTATTCGTCCGTGCCGTCTCTGTTTTTCCCCAACTTTCATCCCTTTCGATCCACTCCTTCTTGATGTTGCATTTGCTCTGTCAGTCAGTGTATAAGTCACTGGTAAGAATCCAATTATTATATGAAGGGTACACGGGAAAAATTGGGAATGTCAGATGGCCTTCATTTAAACCGCAGTGGTACGTATAAGTTAGGAAATTTGTTTGGAAGGGTAATAGGGAGGTACATTCAGGGAAACGGAATGGCCTAGGGAGCGGTGATAAGGGAACAGGGAACTGGAAATCAAGTAGGGATGACATAAAATTGTTAGTGTTGAACTGTAGAAGTATTGTAAGGAAAGGAATAGAATTAAGTAATTTAATAGATATATATTTACCAAATATTGTAATAGGAGTTGAATCATGGCTGAGAAATGATATAATGGATGCAGAAATTTTTTCACGGAACTGGAGTGTGTATCGTAGAGATAGGATAGGAAGGGTGGGAGGGGGAGTGTTCATTCTGGTGAAAGAAGAATTTGTAAGCTACGAAAAATTTAAAGATGAGACACATGAAATTCTAGGTGTAAGGCTCATTTCTAAAGATAATAGGCAACCTGATATATTTGGGGTGTACAGATCGGGAAAGGGTAGCACTGACGCGGATTCGGAATTATTTGATAGGATAGTCAGCTATGTGGGAAACGACATGAAAAGAAATGTGATTGTAGCGGGAGATCTGAATTTGCCAGATGTCAATTGGGAAGGAAATGCGAACGACAGGAAGCATGACCAACAAATGGCAAATAAGTTAATATGGGAAGGACAGCTGATTCAGAAAGTGATGGAACCAACCAGAGGGAAAAATTTCCTGGATGACGTGCTGATAAAACCAGATGAGCTTTACAGGGAAACTGAAGTAATAGATGGTATTAGTGATCATGAAGCTGTTTTTGTGGTAGTTAAAAATAAATGTGATAGAAAGGAAGGTCTTAAAAGTAGGACTGTCAGGCAGTACCATATGGCTGATAAAGCAGGCAGGAGGCCGTTTCTAAAAAGTAAGTATGATCGGTGGAAAACGGTAAATAAAAATGTAAACAGACTCTGGGATGGGATTAAAGAAATTGTTAAGGAATGCGAAAACAGGTTTGTACCATTAAGGGTGGTAAGGAATGGTAAAGACCCACCTTATTATAATAGAGAAATAAAGAGACTAAGAAGGAAGTGCAGACTGGAAAGAAGTAGAGTTAGAAATGGCTGTGGATGTCAGGAGAAATTGAAGGATCTTACTAGAAAATTGAATCTAGCAAAGAAGGCAGCTAAGCATAACATGATGGCAAGCATAATTGGCAGTCATACGAATTTTAGTGAAAAATGGAAGGGTATGTATAGGTATTTTAAGTCAGAAACAGGTTCGAAGAAGGACATTCCAGGAATAATTAATGAACAAGGGGAGTGTGTATGTGAGGATCTTCAAAAGGCAGAAGTATTCAGTCAGCAGTATGTAAAGATTGTTGGTTACAAGGATAATGTTGAGATAGAGGAGGAGACTAAGGCGAAAGAAGTAATAAAATTTACATATGATAACAATGACATTTACAATAAGATACAAAAGTTGAAAACTAGAAAAGCGGCTGGAATTGATCTGATATCAGGGGATATACAAAAGACAATGGGTTGGGATATAGTACCATATCTGAAGTACTTATTTGATTATTGTTTGGTCGGAGGAGCTATACCAGATGAATGGAGAGTTGCTATAGTAGCCCCTGTGCATAAAAGAAAGGGTGATAGACATAAAGCTGAAAATTACAGGCCAGTAAGTTTGACATGCATTGTATGTAAGCTTTGGGAAGGCATTCTTTCTGATTGTATTAGACATTGTTGTGAAATTAATAACTGGTTCGATAGAAGGCAATTCGGTTTTAGGAAAGGTTATTCCACTGAAGCTCAACTTGAAGGATTCCAGCAAGATATAGCAGATATCTTGGATTCTGGAGGTCAAATGGACTGTATCGCGATTGACCTGTCTAAAGCATTTGATAGGGTGGATCATGGGAGACTACTGGCAAAAATGAGTGCAATTGGACTAGACAAAAGAGTGACTGAATGGGTTGCTATATTTATAGAAAATAGATCTCAGGGAATTAGAGTAGTTGAAGATTTATCTGACCCTGTAATAATTAAGAGCGGAATTCCTCAAGGCCGTGTTATCGGACCTTTATGTTTTCTCATATGTATAAATGATATGAGTAAAGGAGTGGAATCGGAGGTAAGGCTTTTTGCGGATGATGTTATTCTCTATAGAGTGATAAATAAGTTACAAGATTGTGAGCAACTGCAACGTGACCTCGAAAATGTTGTGAGATGGACAGCAGGCAATGGTATGTTGATGAACGGGGTTAAAAGTCAGGTTGTGAGTTTTACAAATAGGAAACGTCCTCTCAGTTTTAATTACTGCGTTGATGGGGTGAAAGTTACTTTTGGGGATCATTGTAAGTATCTAGGTGTTAATATAAGGAAAGATCGTCATTGGGGTAATCACATAAATGGGATTGTAAATAAAGGATACAGATCTCTGCACATGGTTATGAGGGTGTTTAGGAGTTGTAGTAAGGATGTAAAGGAGAGTGCATATAAGTCTCTGGTAAGACCCCAACTAGAATATGGTTCCTGTGTATGGGACCCTCGCCAGGATTACCTGATTCAAGAACTGGAAAAAATCCAAAGAAAAGCAGCTCGATTTGTTCTGGGTGATTTCCGACAAAAGAGTAGCGTTACATAAATGTTGCAATGTTTGGGTTGGGAAGAATTGAGGGAAAGAAGAAGAGCTGCTCGACTAAGTGGTATGTTCCGAGCTGTCAGCGGAGAGATGGCGTGGAATGACATTAGTAGACGAATAAGTTTGAATGGCGTTTATAAAGGTAGGAAAGATCACAATATGAAGATAAAGTTGGAATTCAAGAGGACAAACTGGGGCAAATATTCATTTATAGGAAGGGGAGTTAGGGATTGGAATAACTTACCAAGGGAGATGTTCAATAAATTTCCAATTTCTTTGAAATCATTTAGGAAAAGGCTAGGAAAACAACAGATAGGGAATCTGCCACCTGGGCGACTGCTCTAAACGCAGATCAGTATTGATTGATTGATTGATTGATTGATTGATTGATTGATTGATTGATTGATTGATTGATTGATTGATTGATTGATTGATTGATTGATTGATTGATTGATTGATTGATTGATTGATTGATTGATTTTAAACAAAAAATGTATTAACACTACCCATATACACTTTATGGCCAGGAGAATAGTTTCAGACAATTTCCAGTCAAGTAAAGGGAACAGTCACTGAAATATAACAAGTTTCAGAATACATGTACAATTGATGAAAGGAAGGGGAATGTCACCACAGAACAAGAAACAAAAGGGGAATGTCAGCTTGGTATGCATCAGCACTCTTTTACACGACGCCGAGTTGAATTATGGAGAAGAATCCCAATAGTCCTGTGTCATATGAAACCTACCGGAAAATATTCTGTAACAAATTTAATATAAGTTTTGGATATCCTCGCACTCATACGTGCAGTACATGCGACACTTATGCAGCAGAGGTTAAAATTAGAATGTCAAAAATAGAATCACTTAACAAAGATTGTGCCGATCGGAAGGAAACTGAAGCTCAATTATATCACTTAGGCATTCAAAACAAATTGCATCTTAAAGAAGCTGAACAGTTTTATACACGTAAACGACTTCTGAGGCTCACTTCCAAGAAAGATGTTGATAGGGAAGCAATAGCGATTGATTTCCAAAGGAATTTATGCATACATAATTTATCCATTAACAACGCGTATTGCCGCAGACAGCTCTCACTGTTCTCCTTCAATATTCATGTTTTGTCTAGTGGACACTCGGTATTCTATACATACCCATAGATAGATACACATAAAGCATCAGATTAAGTGTGTTCTATGTTACATCATTTTATATTTTGTGAAGTTGGTGACGAGGTAAAACACTTCACAATCTTCTGTGATTCTGTATGTGGACAGAACAAGAACTGGACTGTTTTCAGATTTCTCTACTTTTTAGTACATCATGCCAAACTCCTCGATTCTGTGAAAATAGTATTTCCATTTCGTGGGCACTTGTACTTACAGTGCGATAGAAACATTAATCAGAAATTTGCAGCTGAAACGCCAGAAGACTAGGTGGATCATTTTACGAGTGCCAGAAATAAGCCCTTTCCTTTCCATGTAATCGAAGTTGATCAACCAATGATTCGTCAATGGACCACATTTTTTACTCCATTGTACAGAAAAGTTTGCCCTTTTAAAACTAGACCTGTAAGGGAACTTGTCATCTCCATTGAGCATTCACGATTTATGGAATACCGAGACAGTTACAATGGCCATTAGGAAAGGCCTGTTGTTAATGCTCCAAGATCAACTCCACACTTCTCAGAAACACCAGTTAGTGAGTTCGTTCTTCCAGAGTCAACTTACGAATGTAAGTACAACAGTTAGTCTACATGAAGTTGCTCTACATTCGCAAACATGCTGGGAATATTGAGATTTTAAATTTGTAATTTATTTCTATTTCAGTTAGGTTTACAAACCGTCACTGCAGCAACATTTTATGATCTGCACGTCCTTAGATCATTTTGTGCACCAGAAGGAAAATTCTTCTTTGATACACTTCCTCACTATTAATTGACAGGGTAATAATGTCATTTGTTAGGTTTTGTTAAAAGTGACATTCCTCTTTATTTCAGTGATAATCTTACTATATATAAAAATAGATGTATGTGTGTGTGTAAATGACACATCTCCTCCTAAACCATTGGAGCAATTTGAATCAAATTTTGAACACTTATTATTTGCTATTCGGAGACGAGCACTGTGGGGGTAAGCCACCTCTAGCCCCCTTAGGAGTGGGGGTTAGGGGGTCAGGTAAAAAAAATCGAAAATAGTGTCGAATTCGTAGTTTTTGGGGTCGCTGAGGTGAATAGTGACACTCCCGATTTCTTAAAAGTCAAATTTCTGCTCCCTTTTGGGTGGGGGGTGAGGGGGGACTGATGATGGATGTATGTGTGTAAATGACCCATCTCCTCCTAAACCACTGGAGCAATTTCAATCAAATTTTGAACGCATATTATTTGCTATCTGAAGACGAGCACTGTGGGGGCAAGACACCACTAGCCCCCTTAGGGGTGGGGGTTAGAGGGTTCAGGTAAAAACATAATCGAAAATAGTGTCGAATCCATAGTTTTTGGGGTCGCTGAGGTGAATAGTGACACTCCCGAATTTTTAAAGTCAAATTTCTGCTCTCATTTGGGTGGGGGCGAGGGGGGACTGATATATAATATTAAAGGAAAATAGTGTCGAATACATAGTTCTCGGGGTCGTCGAGGTGAAGTGTACACTCCGGATTTTTTTGTATCAGGAGACAACCCACGTGGGGATAAGACAGCCCACGAAACGGGGTCAGATATGCAAATTAACAAAAATAGTGTCGAATCCATACTTTGCGGGGTCGCTGAGATGAATAGTGAGAATTCGGTTTTTTCAAGTCCAATTTCAGCCCCCTTTGGATGGGGGGGTGAGGGGGGATTGATATATAAAAATAAAAGAAAGTAGTGTCGAATACATAGTTTTCGGGGTCGCCGAGGTGAATTGTACACTTCGGACTTTTGGTATCAGGCGATAAACCACGTGCTGGTAAGACAGCACAGGAACCCTTAGGGGCGGGGGTTGAGGGGGGTCAGATATACAAATTAACGAAAATAGTGTGGAATCCATACTTTTCGGGGTCGCTGGGATGAATAGTGACACTCCGGATTTTTAGTATCAGGTGACAAACCACGTGGGGGTTATACAACCCAAGAAAAGTTAGAGGCAGGGTGCAAGGTGCTCAGGTACAAAAATCATCAAAAGTAGTGTTGAATCCGTACTTTTCGTGGTAACTGAGATGAATAGTCTCACTCGTAGTAGGGGGCGATGGGAGAGTGATATATGAAAATAATCGGAAAGAGTGTCGAATCCATAGCTGTCGGGGTCGCTGAGGTGAATAGTGAGACTGCGGATATTTTATAAGTTCATCCCCCTTCGGGGGGTGGAGAGGGGGGAGTGATATATAAAATTAATCGAAAATAGTGTCGAATATATAGTTGTCATGGTCGCCGAGGTTAATTGTACGCTTCGGATTTTTAGTATCAGGTGACAAACCACGTGAGGGAGGGACACCTCAGGAACGCTTAGGGGCGGGGGTGGCGAGGGGGTGAGATATATATATCATCGAAAGTAGAGTCGAATCAATACTTTTTGGGCTCGCTGAAATGAATAGCAACATTCCGGAATTTTTTAATGTCCATGTTCAGCCCTTCTCGTTGGGAGTGATGGGGGGGGTGATATATAGATATAATATAAAATACTGTCGAAAACGTAGTCTTCGGAGTCGCTGAGATGAACAGTGACACTCCGGAATTTTAGTATCAGGAGACAAACCACGTGGGGGTAATACACCCCAGGAAACATTAGGTGCGGGGGACGAAGTGCTGAGATACACAAATCATCGAATGTAGTGTCAAATCCATATTTTTGGGGGTCGCTGAGGTGAATAGTAACTCTCCGGAATTTTTTAAAGTCCTATTTCAGCCCTCATCGTAGTGGGGGAGATGGGAGAGTGATATATTAAAAAAATCGTAAATAGTGTCGAATCCATAGTTGTCGGGGTCGCTGTGATGAATTGTGAGACTCCGGTTATTTTATAAGCCGATGTTCATCACCCTTTGGGATCGGGGGCGAGGGGGGAGTGATATATAAAATTAATCGAAAATAGTGTCGAATACATAGTTTTCAATTTCGCCGAGGTGAATTGTACACTTGGAAATTTTAGTATCAGGAGACAAACCACGTGGGGGTAGGACACCCCAGGAACCCTTAGGGGCGGGGGGGGCGAAGGGGCTGTGATATAAAAATCATCGAAAGTAGTGTCGAATCCATACTTTTCGGTGTCGCTGAGATGAATAATGGTACTCCGGAATTTTTTTAATTGCAGCCCCCTTCGTGGTGGGTGGAAATTGGAGAGTGATATATAAAAATAAACGAAAACAATGTTGAATCCATAGTTGTCGGGGTCGCTGAGATGAATTGTGAGACACCGGATATTTTACAAGTCCAAGTTCATCCCCCTTTCTGGTGGGGATGAGGGGGATTCAGATTTAAAAATAATCGAAAATAGTGTCGAAGCCATAGTTTTCGGGGTCGCTGAGATGAATACTAACACTCCCGATTTTTTAAAACTCAAAGTTTAACCCCCTTTAGGGGGAGGGGGAGTGAGATATAATAATAATCGAATATACTGCCTAATCCATAGTTTTCCGGGTCGCTGAGATGAATAGTAACATTCCGGATTTTTAAAGTCCAGCTTCCAAAATGCCCCCCTTTGGCATAGAGGGTGAAAGGGTGAAAAAATAAATGGTCAAGAATGCCCAAGGTAATAGACGTGTTTATGTTCCAGTATGACTTTCATGTTGGTCAAACCTCCGTACCTGGTATATCTGCACATGACGCAATATACATCTCGTATAACCTCCGGCCACCGAAACCCTCCCAGAAATTTATCACCTATCGACCATTGAAAAATATAAATAAAGATAGACTCTTAGAGGACGCAGGCAAAATACCCTGGCATGACATAACGAACTATAACAATCTAGATGACAAAGTTGACTTCTTTAATAGCAAAGTAACGGAACTATTTGACAAGCATGCCCCAAAGCGGCGAGCGAGAATGTCGAAAGGAGCCTCCCCGTGGTTAAATGATAAAATTAGACAACTTATGAAACAAAGAGACTGCGCTCACAGACAGTACAAAAATGACCCTACCGTACAAAACTTTGACGAATATAGGAAGTTACGAAATAAGACAACACAACAAATACGAAATGCTAAATTGCGACACGCTTACAGTTTAATTATGCCTGACGGTAGAACAGCGACGACATTTTGGAAATCTATTAATAAGCTTGGACTTACGAAGAACAAGACCAGAGAAGAAATTACAGTACCTCTCGAGACTCTTGACAAGTACTTTACTGCTAACTGCTCCGCAGTACGACAGGACGACAAACAGAGACTTATGAATTATTATGGTACACGCCCTACTCCTGACAGAGAGAAACTCTATTTCAGTCACGTGACGCCCCTCCAAGTCAGAAAAGCAGTCCTCAGAATAAGCACGAAAGCAAAAGGAATTGATGACATAGGGACTGACATGGTCAAACTAATTCTTGATTGTATATTACCAACCTTAATTCATATAATCAATTTCTCTCTTCTATACTCAACATATCCAACTCTCTGGAAGAAGGCTATTGTGCTACCTCTTCCGAAATGTAAAACGCCCTCGAACGAGGGAGACTATCGTCCAATCTGTATTTTATCAGCTTTATCAAAAATCTTAGAATATGTAGTTCATACACAAATGTCTGAGTACCTTCGAACGCACAATCTCCTTAATCCTCTCCAGTCCGGTTTCCGACAAGGACATAGTACAACTACAGCCTTACTTAAAGTGACTGAGGATGTTAGACAAGCAATAGACAGAGGACGATTCACAGTTCTGGTACTATTAGATTACAGTAAAGCTTTCGACAGCGTAGACATTGACATTTTACTTGTAAAACTAAAGGCTCTACATTTTTCTCAGAGTACGATAGCTTGGATGCATTCTTATCTTCACGGACGTCAACAATGTGTGAAAGGTAATAATGGAATCGTTTCCTCGTGGCGCCACGTGAAGAGAGGAGTCCCTCAAGGCTCTGTACTTGGTCCTCTTCTTTTCGCACTCTTTGCGAATGACATATCATCCAATTTAAGACACTGCAAATACCATATGTACGCTGACGATCTTCAACTCTACACCGACTCTACATCACGTGACCTCCAGGAAAATATCGACTTACTAAATATTGACTTACGGTCTGTTAGTGATTGGTCTGCTGCGCACGGCCTGAAATTGAACCCTACAAAGTCGCAAGTAATCCTTCTTGGCCATCAAAGTCAAATAACAAGTATAACTAAACGTCCGTTGCCAGGAGTAATCCTGCAGGATGTTCCAGTTCCTTTTGTATCACAAGTGAAGAATCTCGGTGTTATCATGGACGAACGCATGACTTGGTCTGCACATGTCTTACATATCTGTCAAAAAGTTTACTCATCTTTACATTCTTTATATAAATACAAACATATATTTCCAATAAAGCTTAAAAAGAGATTAATTGAAGCCCTTGTAATGCCACATTTTGACTATTGTGATGTTGTCTTCAATGACGTCAGGCCACAATTTTCCCTAAGGCTACAGCGCGCTCAAAATGCGTGTGTGAGATATATATGCAGCTTAAGAAAATATGACCACGTGTCACCATCTTTCCTAAAATTAGAGTGGTCGCGACTCCATGTTCGTCGTAACCATCATACTTTGTCTCTTCTCCACCGAGTTCTTACTACATCTTCCCCATCCTACCTTTCTTCACGTTTCCATTACTTCTGAAATGTTCATGACAGACATACAAGGGCTCAAACATCCAACCTGCTCATCATCCCTCACCATCGAACTGCCGCATATAACAGCTCATTCTCGGTGTTTGCCGCACGAGAATGGAATCGTTTACCGGACGACGTCAGGGGAATAACAACTACAGTGTCATTTAAGAGAGCGTTAAGAAGTGCAACAGGATGCGAGTGACCTGTGAATTTCTGGCCTTTCAGTGATCGTGCTACTACAATATCATTACTAGCTATTATTATTATTATTATTATTATTATTATTATTATTATTATTATTATTATTATTATTATTATTATTATTATTATCATTATTGCTGTTGTATGTATGTCCTACTGTGGTGGAATTTTATTTCAGTTGTATTTTGATTGTGTTTTAATTGTGTCTTCTAGTATTAATTACGGTAGTATTACTTATGACTTTAATGTATACTAATTGGTTTAGTGTAAGAGAAGGCCTAATGGCCTTAACTACGCCAATAAAGACATTTATCTATCTATCTATGTATGACTTACTACCTGGAAAGCATACTGTGGGAGTAAGACGTCCCTAGAACCACTTCGGAAGCGGGTGAAATATATAATCCATATTAATAAATAGAAGTAAGTTTGGCGCGATCCATATATACTGTACCATACATATATAAATTAAGGCATAAAAATGAAAACAGACGTGAATTAATGAGACCATTCTAGGCATCCTAGAAGCTTAGAACTTGGTACCAGACAACCTGATGACTTCGGGATCCCTAGAAAAATCTAAAATTCTCAAACTTCTCTGAGAGGGACACGTTGGGAGTTTCAAATCTGCATAAGAACACAGTCAGTGATATTTATCCTGAACAATAACCTATAGGTTTCTAGGGCTTAAAAGTTTCCTGAAAGTCCTAATTTTTAACCCCCTCTCCCATATCAAGATGGCAGCACTATCTCCCAGACGAGGTAGAAAACAGAAATTTGGCAAAATTATAGCTTTTTGCCTGTAACCGATTGAAATTTTATGAGATGTTTAAACATTTTATATTTTACTCCCGATAAATATCGAAATATGGAGGCAATTTTAATGACGGTGCAGACCTTCCTTTCGAGGTATTTGGTGGCTAAACGGTAAGTCGTATCACGAAACGGATGGCACAATCTCTGTACAATTTGGAGTGATCTACAACTTTGGTCCTAAGACTTTTTGTCGTATCTCTATCCCTTATGTTAAATTTGGCTCTATTTCTGGATTTACCTAAATTTTGCACTTTGTACACGTATAATTGATGGTTTGATTCACTTATAGGAAAGATGGGATCATCAGATTCTACACGAATATTGGCCCACCCAGCCAAATTCTATGTTTGAAGCTGTCGCATAATTCTCTGAAAAGTAATTCACTGTGTGAAAACCTTACACAAATTTCACCCTATTCAACGTTTCTAAAATAATCTAACTTTTAAATAGATGAGATACCACCGGGCGAGTTGGCCGTGCGCGTAGAGGCGCGCGGCTGTGAGGTTGCATCCGGGAGATAGTAGGTTCGAATCCCACTATCGGCAGCCCTGAAGATGGTTTCCCGTGGTTTCCCATTTTCACACCAGGCAAATGCTGGGGCTGTACCTTAATTAAGGCCACGGCCGCTTCCTTCCAACTCCTAGGCCTTTCCTATCCCATCGTCGCCATAAGACCTATCCGTGTCGGTGCGACGTAAAGCCCCTAGCAAAAACAAAAAAAACATGAGATACGAGGAAATATCATAGGGCCAGCCATTTAGATCGCTAAATGAGGCCTGAGGTGTCTTTTCATACAATCCGTATTTCAATAACAAAGCACCGTTTAGCAGCAGTTATTCTGTAAATTAAGGTGAATATGCATATACTTCCGTATGTCGATGTACGTTTATTAATTTAAGTCGATTTGTAGCGATCTAGAAGGGGGGGTGTCTTACATTGTAATTAATACTTTACAAATCAATAGTGACTGTCAGCAGGAGGGCGTCTGTCGTAATCAGTACTCCCCACATCGACTTTAACTAGGAATAGGAATGGGGTCCTTCTCCAGCGCCTGTGTACCGTTGTAATGTATAATTCCCTTCTTGATTTGACTAGCAGAAGGCAAGGGAGCGTGCATTAAAAAAAAATATTTTACCTGATTCTCTATAACATTAGGTATAGGTGCCCCCGATTATAAACCAATTTACCCATCAAAATGTGACTGGCGTTATGCATAGTGAATTGCGGCAGACAAGTGGACCTGTCGTTATCATCACAATTCTGCAACTCGCACGTTATATTGGAAACAACGTCTGCGGACCTCGCTATGCTTTTTCTCGGATAACGCCAAGAGACATGCAATTTAAAAAATCTTATTCACTTCATGTACAGCAATTTACTTCGATATCCGTATACATCGTAGAATACCGTAGCGAAGCACGGGTACATTTGCTAGTGTGTTCATAAGACTGACATTCCTCTTTATTTTCGTGACAGATGTGTATTTACTTCATTTTCCATTTTTTATTATAAAACTTAATTCTACATTTTCATTATTACCTATGTACAATACCAATACATTAGGCTAACCTTACATAATATAATACTTTATGTACATGTAATAGTGTAGACAGTATCAAAGGTTGAAACTTTCAAATTGAATTAACTCAGTTTGTATAAAATATGACATTCCCCCTTTTTCCCGTGTACCCTTCATATGTTTTCACTGTATGGGACCCTTA
The DNA here is from genome assembly GCF_040414725.1 of Anabrus simplex. Classification (NCBI taxonomy): domain Eukaryota; kingdom Metazoa; phylum Arthropoda; class Insecta; order Orthoptera; family Tettigoniidae; genus Anabrus; species Anabrus simplex. The sequence goes on from NC_090265.1 coordinate 1,355,415,757, forward strand.
CCCGTATTTCTTGATTCAAGACCTGTAGAAGATCCGATGAAGCATTACGATTTGTTTGGGTGATTTCCGACAAAAAACGTGTTGTGTTATTAAAAGTTGCTTACTTTGGGCTAGGAATACTTGTCCCTAAGGAGGGTGCCTGCTCGACTAAGCGGTATGTCCTGAGCTGCCTGCAGTGGCTTTACTAGATGAATAATCTTGAGTGGATTTTTTGAAAGTAGAAGAATCATAATATAAATTTTGAATTCCAGAGCGAAAATCGAGACAAATAATCGTTTGTAGGAAGAGACATTTGGGACTAGAAAAATTTATCAACGGAGATATTCGATTTTCCTATTTCTTTGAAATAATTTATGAAAATATAGGTAAACGATTGAAAAAATTATATTTCACTTATGCGATAACTCTAAACGGAAATCAGTTGTGACATTGATTGAGCTAAAGGTTCAGAAAGATAAATCTGATGCAAGAGACACAATGTGAATTGACAGACAACATTATTATTTATTTATGAAAATTATTTGCCATGGAGTGGCTTGCTTTAATACACTCATGTTTATAAAACCCAGAACACCTTGAAAGGCTGAAGATAGGAAGTACATATTCACAGGACATGTGCATTAGTATGTTCTGAAAAAATGATTAGCATTTGAAGCACGTCGGCCTTCAGATTCAAGGCACACATCGATAACACGGCGCACCATCACCGACTGGTAAAATGTGCCTGCGGCACTTCGTCGCTATAAACCGAAGGTAATGGATCAGTGTGACATGAACAGACGTGCAGAATGCCTCGCAGACGTATACGGGAACTGTACAGTCAAATGAGTGACTTTGAAAGAGGGCGCATTATTGGCATGATAGAATGTGATGCATCCATCCGGGAAATTGCTGCTCGTGTGGGACGAAGTGTGTCAGCAGTGCAACGGGCGTGTACAGAATGGTTCAGAGAAGGCCGTAGAACACGACGATATAGGTCTGTTCGCATCAACCAGACCCCCACCCTCCACCCGGAGAAGATCGACACCTCATCCGACTGGCATTGTAGGACAGATCTGGATCCTCCTCGGCACGAGATAATATGTAGACCGGTGTAAGACATCGTATACTATCAGGAGTGACAGTCAGTCTCCGTTTATTACGGACTGGGTTAGAGGCGAGTCGTTCACTTCTCCGCCTACCTTTGACTGATGTGCATAAACAGGTTAGAGTGCAATGGTGTATGGAACAACGTCACTGGGGACAGGAATGGCAGCAGATAGTGTTCTTGGACGAATTTAGGTTCTGTTTGTTTGAAAACGATGGCCACATTTTGATTCGCTGCAGACAGGGGAAGAGGTATCACATTGACTGCATTCGCCCAAGGCGTACAGCGCCAACTCAAGGTCTTGTTGTGTGGAATGTTATTGGGTACAACAACAAATCGCAGTTGGTGCGTATCCAGGGCACTGCGACCATTTTGGCCTACATAAATGACATCCTGTGACCCGTAGCCATATCCTTTCTGCACGTCACCCCAGACGCCATATTACAGCAGGACAAAGCGCGACCACATCTTGCTGCACGAACACGTTCCTTCTTGTTGACACAGGATGTGAGACTGTTGCCCTGGCCCGCCCGATCACTGGACTTGTCGCCAATCGAACAAGTGTGGGATATGGTGAAAAGACGGGTGCGGCACTGTGACCCGGTGCCAACCACCAAGGATGAACTGTGGAACCAGATGAATGCAGCATGGATGGCTACACCCCATGATGCCATACGCGCCTTATACGAGTCGATGCTATCACGCATGGAACAAGTTGTCAGTGCTCATGGAGGACCCAGTGACTACTAGGCAACACGACGCATGCTGAACCTAGGTGACAGAAATGCTAACCGTTTCTGCAAAACATACTAATAAATATGTACTGTGAATAAGAACTTCCTATCTCTAGTCTTGCAATGTGTTCTGTTTCTTTATGAATATGAGTGTATTTTTACGGTACCAGGCGCTCTATCAACTGAGCTATGGTTATAGTGAAATGGAGATGACTAGGTAGGATATGATTTTGCTGCTTAATTTCGCTCTGTTTTCTTGAGCGCATGATGGATTGTTCATACAGATAATGGGATGATTATGGTCACAATACATGAGAGGGAGTGTGCTACTAAATAAGCCATGGTCTTGCGTAGCCCTAGGTGAGTTATTGTCCGCTTACGGCCTTTCTCTCACGATCTCGTTGGATACAAGAGGAATATTAACGTGTGCTGGTCGTGTTTTAAGTACTTCAACGGGTGACATTACATGTGGCATAGGATCCAGGAGCAATATTTCATGGCATACAACACTCGTCGCGGTCTGCAGGTGGCACTTCTGTTAAAATCAAGTGCCATTTTCAGAGCCAAAGAGCTGGAAATTTATCTTTAACCTGTTTGAATCACTCAGGGAGAGATGTTCTGTACATCAGTGATCGTATCAACAAGCCACTTCACAATCGGCATTCATAAATGGGATTTCACCGTGTTTAGAAGAATGTATATTGCTTTAAAAACAATTTTTAAAACATTGTGATAACATAGGACAGACTTCACCTGCCCACATGCTTATTGTAGTACGTTTAAAAGCCGATATCAGAAAGCCCTACAATTAATTAATATACCTATGGAAATAAAACTGAGAATGATATATCGTATAATAATAATAATAATAATAATAATAATAATAATAATAATAATAATAATAATAATAATAATCTTCTTATAAATAAAGTTGTAGGGGGTCAGCTGTCTGTAATTTCGTTTGCTTTGCCAATTTTTCAGATATTTATCTGTTTTAGGTCAACTCAAGACCGAATCGGTGGTTTTTAATTTTCGTGCCTGTTTGTCTGTTTGTTTGTTCCAATATTAAGCCAAAACGGCTGAATAGATTTCAGCCAAACTTCATATTTGGAGTATACTCACCCCGAGTAAGGTTTCTATATGCATTTCATTTTAAAATCTTTGATTAGACGGGGATTTATAGGAAAACCAGAACGGTTTTCCTCCATTTTCTCTTATACTATTGATTTCCTGTAAACTCCGTGGACCGTATGTGAAACGTCTCTTTATTATAAACAACTTTCGTTATGTTCATAATTTACCTTACTATTCAAATGACGGAGAAATTTACTATTTTCTGCGGATATCATGGTCTGCGTGTGTGACCGACAGACCGACAACGAACGTACAGGTTGCCATGTCAACGTCTCTGACTGCTTGCCAGCAGGGAAGTAACGTATTGCCATTTTCCTCATCATACCTTTAAATTCATGGTTGTTCCTGTGGGATATTGGCGGAATATCGTTGGAGTTTATAACCGTCCTCGAATAGCTTAAGTAATAACACCATTAGTCATCTTATCTGTTGACCTAACAATGCCTGCGCCTAAATTTCTCCTCTGTTACCTCTTTCTTATATCCATAACTCACACCAGCATATATTATGTAGGGGCATTTGATTTTCCAATACATTCACTTGGTATTTACATATTTGTCGGCATCCGGCTGTCCTCAGGTTTAATCCATTTTCTATTAATTTCAACTTTCTTTACTGAATTATTTTGTTCCTTAATTACACCGTATCTATGCGAGGGCTAATCCCGAAAGCTTGACACTCTTTCCTTTGAGGCAATATTCTAAGCTATGTAAATGTATAACTTTCGGCCCCGGAAAATATCGAAATATGGATGCGATTTTAACGACGGTGCACACCTTCGTTTCGGGATAATTGGTGGCTAATCTGTAAGTCTTATCACAAATCAGAAAGCACAATCGCCTTTCATACTGGAGAGATCTACAACTTTGGTCCTATGACTTTTTATCGTATTTCTATTCCTTATACGTTAAATAGAGCTGTATTTCTCGATTTAAAGTTAATTTTGTACTTTCACACGTATATGTTAACATTAATTTGGCACACTTACAGGAAAGATAGAATCATGACATTCGGCACGCACATTGGCATGACCAGTGGCAATGTGATAGCCAAATTTTATGATTCTATCTGTCACATGAGTATCACAAATATAAAGTAGAATGCGAAAACTGTACAAAATTTCACACCCAATGATTCTAACTCAATCTAAACCATAAATGTAGGAGATATGAGAAGATGTTCTGGGACCAACCATGTAGAACACTGAAAGAGGCGTCTGATGGTGAGGTCCGTTTGCAGATATGTCGCAGAGTTTCAAAGCAGTAACTCTCGAAATAAAGGTCTGCACTTCTAGAGTGTGTGACTATTTTGGCGACATTTCTGTACAGTTATCCGTTTCAGGTGTAATAATGACCATCTGCATACTTTTAGCTTTGGTGTCTCTTTTTCTGTTTGTCTGTTTGTCTATAATTTGGAAACTACTGGATATATTTCCACCAAAATTCATATTTAGAATCCACCTGTCCTTGAGTAGGTTTCAGGGCAAATACTGTTTCTAAATCCATGAAATGACTGGGGGGTTTATACGAAACCGAAACTGTGATTTTACACTCCCACAAAATATACACAACCAAACTTAATAGAAATCTACCTGCCTTAATGGAAATTAATTCTTAAACTTTTTTTCTCATGTGCATCATTTCGGTAAGAGGATTTATAAGGGAGATACCATTAACCGGACTTAAGAACGGGCGCGTGTTGAGCGTATTTCTTTCAACTTGAAAACGATTGAAGATATTTGAACCAAACTTACATTTAGCATTCACCTTTCCAAAGGTAGATTTTAAAGGTCAATAACATTTCCTGTTCCTGGAATGGACTGGCGGTTTATAGGGAACCGAAATGGTGAATTTACTCTTCCACAATATATACAGTACATGACCAACCTGACTGGAAATCGACCAAATTTGTTGGAAATCCATTTCTAAAACTTTTTTCATGCGTATTTTCTCGACAGAAATATTAATAAGGGAGATATAATGAATGGTCGGTTTTTCATGGTAAGTCCAGCAGACAGACCAAAAGGTGCTGTACGTGAAGCAGATTCCTTATTTATCTATATAAGTAAAATCCTAACGACTGTATGCCTGTACATTGACTATTTTGGCGAAATGTTCGCACAGCTACGGGTTTAAGGGGTAATAATAACAACCATCTGCATAATTTTTCGTTTAGTTTCCTGAAAGTCCTAATTTTAACCCTCCTCGCCCAAAATCCACATTGCGGCATAATCTGCCAGACGAACAAGAAAACAGAAATTTGGCAAAATTATACGTTTAGCCTGTAACGGACAGAACATTTCCAAGAGCTTTACATTTTTCACTTTTTCCCCCGAAAAATTCGAAATATGGAGGCAATTTTAATGATGGTGCAGATCTTCGCGAAGTCCTATCACATAAGGGAAGGCACAATCTCCGTTCAGTTTGGAGTGATCTTCAACCTTGGTCTTATGACTTTTTGTTGTATCTGTATCCCTTTTAAGTTTGATTTTTGTCTATTTTATTACTGTCTCTTTTACATTTCGTTTTACGTCGCACCGACACAGACAGGTCTTATGGCGACGATGGTATAGGAAAGGCCTAGGAGTGGGAAGGAAGCAGCCGTGGCCTGTCTCATAACAGTAAATATTTTAACTCGTCGGAACGCTTACAACCGCTTACATACCAGCTGTGCTCAGCAATTTATGATTATGTAAAGAACTGATGACAACCACGGAGAAAGCGGCTGAATTTTCTTCGTACAGATAAAGTACATGAAGGGACAACACGTTATAAGGTGACCAATCTACTAAATGTATAGAAGTAAAGATAGTATCTTACGAAGGATCATTTACGTATGTTCCTCAATACCATAATAAAACAAATTCCAAGTGTTGCCACAGCAATCATTAGCCTCTGTCTGCAGGTACTCTCCTATCATAGTGGTTCTTGAAAATTAATTGTAATTATTTGACTGTCTCTCATTCACACAGCCTACTAATAAATTTTCTTTACCCACATTTGACGGATGTTTCTTTCTCATAAATCTCTTTCAGTGGCCTTGGTTCAGGTGATATTATCGCATATCTGTTTTTTACAAGTTGTTTTACGTCGCACCGATACAGATAGGTCTTATGGCGACGATGGGATAGGAAACGGCTAGGAGTGGGATGGAAGCGGCCGTGGCCTTAATTAAGGTACAGCCCCAGCATTCGCCTGGTGTGAAAATGGGGAAACCACGGGAAACCATCTTCAGGGATGCCGACAGCGGGATTCAAACCCACTATCTCCCGAATACTGGATACTGGCCGCACTTAAGCGACTGCAGCTATCGAGCTCGGTATATCGCATATCTATAAGTCATCGTTCATTCCCAATTGTTAACCTTCCACATACAAGGATTGTTTTCAATGAAATCCCTTGTCTTAGCAGTCATGTGCTAGCACTATTAAAGGCTGATCATATTCTGAAATGTCTCTTTCTGCTTTTGAGTTAGAACGCATCATTAGTTTTGAACCGAATCTGGGCCAATGACCGTTACGAGAACATGGAAGTTTTAAAATTTAAATTATATTTTATTCATTTCTTTATGGTGTTTGTAATCTGCAATTATGGTAAAAGTAAAACACATAAATATGTCTACAAAATACGTATCAACAACATGTTACAGTTGAATATCTAGGGCATTCATCCAAGATAAGGCTAGAAGAGAAGCCCACACTGGGTTGTTGCAGTCAACCTCAAACCATGAATTTGCTCGTTCCTGGATATTGTGGGTAATTGTGGGCTCCACAATCACATTTTCGGGAATCGAGTATGTCTCACTTATGGAACTACACATTACATCTTCCATCATGTATGGTTCAGTCGGCACAGTGGCTCTTGACAATCGAGTTCCTGGAAGAGGTTCAGTGGGGTCTCCTAGTTGGACATAGCAGTATCTGAAATCAGCTTTCCACATCTCTTTCCATATCTTTTCTTTCTCGAATGGCTCCGGTTGTTTAATAACGTTACCATTCCGCTATGGCTTCCTGGACTTTAGGTGCAAGTTGGGTGGGTTTCTTAATACTTTTATAAATTATGTTTAAGATGTCCGCTGACTGTAACGTCATTTATTTCGCCATAACTCAAGATCGTGTGAGTTGTTTATAGCTTTCGTATCTGTTTGTCTGCTTGTTTGTTCCCCCATCATGGGTAAACGGCGGAATAGATCAAGCCCGTATTCGAGAGATAGTAGGTTCGAACCCCACTGCCAGCAGCTCTGAAGATTGTTTTCCGTGGTTTCCCATTTTCACACCAGGCAAATGCTGGGGCAGTACCTTAATTAAGGCCACGGACGCTTCCTTCCCACTCCTAGAACTTTCCTGTCCCATCGTCGCCATCGTGTCGATGCGAAGTAAAGCAACTTACAATATATATATATATATATATCAAGTCCAAAATACGGGCCATTGCCTCTCCGCAGAGAAAATGTTGTAATCGAACTCGCGCCCCGGTGGAACAACTTTCATGGTTTGAAGCCTGTAAACCTGCAAAAAAAACGTAGCTCTAAGTTTATATGACCTTATTTACCTTTTTCCCTTACGTCAGCAATAATGGAAACATCTAATTTCGACCGCAACATAATATTATACAATGCTTGAAAACAAGGCTTTTGGTGCGCAACTCGCCTTGCTGAACGGGATCTGAAATCCTTCACGAGCACAGTACGGGATCTTCGTCTCTTCCTGGGATGCCTGGCATAACATTCCTTCATCTCATGGCTCACTATTTGGCCGCAAAATTCACCTTCCATTTCCGACCAGCTGGGGTGAATAGCTCACTCAGCTAGCCATCACTTCGGGAATATCCGCCCGATTCACAAAAGCAACACGGCCATTTATCTACACAATATCTCCGCTAACTTATCATCTAGCCACATTTCGCACATACCAGTGCTCTGTATTTCATCTACCCTCTTTCATTATCTCATAAATGTCTAAAGAAATGCAAAGCTCTGAATCCCAACAGCACCACGTACTACACTAACCATTGCAACCAGAGTGAGCAAAATACCCCATTTTGGAAGAGGCAATTTCTTGACATCCCCTGACAGCGAGTTCTATAGCTTTGCGGAACGCCAATAGAAACCCCTCTGAAAGGCAGAAGTACGCCTCTCTGAGCTGAGCGATAAACAAGCGATAGACTTTGGAAGCCATCGATTTCTGTAAGGCAAAGAGGGATTTGCGGAATAAGATCAGGTCAGCTCGTTTCGCTATTTTCCCAATGGAATGTAACCTTATTGGATGGGAGGGGGTATGATGGTTAATTAGCCCTTCGGCGCGACGCTGTACTTTCTGCAGCTTACTTATGTTCGCCGCCGTTGTGGGATGCCAAGCAGGTAGACCATACGTCAGTATGGACGGAACAATGCGAAGGTAAGCTAACCTTATTGATAGTGGACTGAGCCATCTTAATTTCGTATATAGGAACGCGAGTATTTTTTTTTTTTTTTTTGCCTTGCACCTTGGCTCTTCACACTGTTCATTCCACCGTGGGCTGTCCTGATAATATTTAACTGTGGTTTCCGTTTTTCACTTCAAGGCAAATGTCGAGACAGTTACTATTCATAGGGCGCAGCCAATTCCTTCACCTTCCTTGCCCAATTTCATTCACTTTCAATACATCTCCATTAGCTCCTCAATTGAGGCTGGCAACAGGAAGGGCATCCGGTCATAAAACGTGCCATGTCAGTTCGTCTCAACTTATTCCCGACCCCGTATCAGCAAACTAGACTAAGGGTAAGATATTCTTTTGTTAAGTAATCCTTCAATGCAGATCTCTCTGAATTCTGCACATACAGTAAGCATATGTGATACAATTTAAGACGAAGGCTCAAAGCAAAACACTCTGAAACGAGTATACACTTATATTAAGTCACCACATTACATAGGCTCTTCCTGATAGTGTTTGTTTACAACGATAAGACGTGAATTACAGATTTTATATTGGACATCACGTCCGGGATCTTAAGCATTCAGCTCACTGCCTGGTATAGCAAACTTGTTCCTTTTGTGAATTAACCTGCAAGGGAATAGCAAATTGGCTGCTGCATCCAGGATTCAAATCTCTGCATATTTGAAATTTTTGGAACACAAAGTGAACGTACGTTATATATTCTTTAGGCTACTTATGCTTCTTATTTTATTTTAGCAACATACCTTTGATATTAATTTAATATTCCCTACAGGGTGAATAATAGCCCCACCAGTTAGCACATTCGGATCTCAGTGGTGACTGGAACGCCATAACATTTGACTCTTGACAAATAACATTGCAGTTTTATCTCTTAATAAACATGTAATTCCTCGCACCGTCTATACTATTTAAAGACTGATAAAACGTAATTACTTCAAGCATGTTTAATTTGTTCGTAAATTATGACAATTTTGTCTCCATTTCAGTAACATGAGGCCTCATTATCTGAAATGTTGTACGAGCAGATGTTGCAGATTCAGTGGAATTAACTGCTCTGTAGGTAGTGGGACTGCGGCTGACCCACGCAGGATAGAATCAGGGTGACGGTGTGTGGTAGGCGCGAGTGGATCGATAGCACGAGAAATAGCTTTGAGCTTTCTAACATTAACATCACTACACTCCATCAACAACATATTCGTCTTCCGCTGGCAAATATTTACACTAGAAACTTGAAGCAAAAATTCAAGCATTGGCATTTGTTTTGCCCATTAAGAGAGCAAGTCCGATTACTGACAGTGAGTACAACAAGAATTTGATTTTGTAAAAAGTAAATTAAAAATACCACATTGATAATGATAATGTTATTGACGTTACGTCCCAGTAACTGTTTCTAGATTTTCGAAGACACCGAGATGCCGAACTTTTGTCCCGCAAGACTTCTGTTACGTGCCTGTTAATCTGTCGATACCTTTTAATACCAGCAGACTGAGTCGGATTAGAACCCACAAGCTTCGGTTGAGAAGGTTGACTCTTTTCCATCTGTGTTACTAAGTCCGGTATTTAGAAATACGGTATCCAAATACGATTGATATGATCGATGAACCACGAGTCACTGCAAATATTTTTCTTTCAGGGGATAGCTATCATTCACACATATTCTCTCTTTAACGCTGTGGTAGTTAAGATTCTATCGTTATATTTACTATATCTTTCACAGTTTTGTATCAGTCTCCCGTATCACTGTCCCACCTTTGGTCAATTCATGTTCGCTTTAATACGAGCATGTATATCACATTTTATAGATGAAATAGGTATTTTATTTCAGCCGCTTCATAGTCCTTTCCGTTCTTCTATAATTATGACGCTGCGGTCTTTTTTCCAAACTTCTGTGTAAAAATAAATGTTTGATGCCAATTTTTATTTCAGTTTTATTTACGTTCATTTAATTAGTCACTTCTACACGGTTTAGAAGCCCATAAGAAGAAAATTGTGCGTACGTTAGAGAAGAGTTTCATACCATTCTTTTCGAACTGTGAAGTTTGAAGGAGCATGTATCTGATGCGTTAATTGCCAGCATTGAAACGGTTCCTTGTTTTTTTTTTTTATTGCAGTGGCTTTACGTCGCACCGGCACAGATAAGTCTTAATGGCGACGATGAAACAGAGAAAGGCTATGACTGGAAAGACAGCGACCATGACCTTAATTAAGGTACAGCCTTAATCTTTGCCTTGTGTGGAAATCGAAAACACGGAAAACCATCTTCAGGGATTCCAACCCACTATATCCCGAGTGCAAGCTCACACCTGCGCACCCGTAACCGCACGTCCAACTCGCTCGGTCAGTGAAATGTCGATGCGATGTTGTTTTATATTCTCACTAGCATGTACCCGCGGCTTCGCCCGCTCTTATTAATTCAACCGGTAGATGTTTTAATCATTTATTTAAAAGCAGATCTGAAATATATATTTATTAACACTCACACATAGTTTTTCTTTTACATAAATTGCCGGACTAAGTGGCTCAGACGGTTGACGTGTTGGCCATCTAACCCCAACGTGGCAGGTTCCATCCTGGCTTAGTCTGGTGGTACTTGAAGGTGCTCAAATACGTCAGCCTCGTGTCGGTGGACTTACTGACAAGTAAAAGAAATCCTGGCGGGACTCAATTCTGGCACATCGGCGTCTACAAAAACCGCAAACTGATTAGTGGGACATAGAGAAAGTCGTTCGATTTACAAGCACACAAACTTAGTCTTTCCTTGTAAGTCGATAAGCAAAACGTAGCGTGCGTGACACACTTTAGATTGCAGCACATCTGCTGTAGACGTGCAACCTTACGATTTCCACGTGACTATCCACTTGAGGAAACATCTCAAGGGTTGGTGTTTAGATTCAGATGTTTAAATTCGAACCTGTGAAACAATTGGCTCATTTCTCAAAAAACATATTAATCCAATACTACCTATTCCATCCCACGGACGAAAGGCAGGGTCCTAAAGAATTAATGCCATATGAGGGCAGTGATATGACCAGTGGGACAGGCGAAAATACAAAAAAGAACAGATCATCCATCGGTTCTAGACCCTATGCATGCATCTGAACCACCATGAATGTTTTGTGGAGGTAGTAAATGTCCAGCAATATGATGCTGGAGGGCGTCCCATTAAACTCTGTTGCGTTCAGGTTGGGTAAAAACGCCACCGAGACCAAATGGATTTCATGTTGTCATACAATGAGAGAGTCCACAGTGGGTGACATTGTCATCCATAATCCGTTAAGAGGAATTGTGCATCCACTACACCAATTAAACATCTAGCATTCTGTTGTCAAGTTGACATCTTAGTACAATTGACCTGTTAAAGAGCCACGATAAAACTCATGAACGGGAGTACGTGTGCCCGACTTCATACCACCTCAGAACAAGTGCAAAACACATCTATGCATATAATGTTAGCTAACATGTACCTGGTCCTCCCCTGTCTCTACTGTGTGAATCAAAGCGAATATTCAGTCTGAGCTCGTCTGCAAATATTACGCACCAGCACTGCCACATTAGCCAAGCTAGACGCTTTCTATTATTCTACTTGGACAGTTTTATAGGCAGTGGTCAATGGAATGTTCTAATATTCACTAAGTTCGATTCGTTAACTGAAGTTAAAGAGGGTTTAGCTTGATATTTTCCAGTTCGTAACACCTCTTCCCTGCACCTGGCGAGCCGAAGTCCTCGGACACATCCCGGCACTAAAAGTCATGGGCCATTTCATTTCAATCAATTAACCACGTTTATTATTATATTCATCAATTTATCGATTATCATTGTTAATTATAATTTACCAAAAGAGTATCACTGATATTCTTAATTTGGGGAATACACTGCAAAGGGATCATTATTATCTGTCCAGTTATCGTCTGTGGAGGGAGCGCTTTTATTTGAACATGCCCATTTAATAATAATAAAACTGAGATCAATAACTGCAGTCGCTTAAGTGCGGCCAGCATCCAGTAATCGGGAGATAGTGGGTTCGAGCCCCACTGTCGGCAGCCCTGAAGATGGTTTTCCGTGGTTTCCCATTTTCACACCAGGCAAATGCTGGGACTGTACCTTAATTAAGGCCACGGCCGCTTCCTTCCAATTCCTAGGCCTTTCCTATCCTATCGTCGCCATAAGACATATCTGTGTCGGTGCGACGTAAAGCAAATAGCAATAATAATAAAACCCTCACATCAACTGTTATTTTCGCCCTAATCTTTATAAAAATAAATAAAACGTAGTTTTCGTATGTGGACTATTTACCTTTGAGACAACGTTGACTCGGTGACACGACGCGGCAATACCATGAAATCTAAACCTGTTACAGCTGTACAAAAGCAAAACATACCAAAACACTAAACTAAGCTTAAGACATGCAAAATTCTCGAAGACCTGGAAAGAAACTTGCACAAAATCACACTCATAGGCTATGCTAATTATAAAATTATGAATTTCCGCGCTATTCTTTACTCGTCTTTTATCTCTACTTAAATAGTTCAGTTGATTATTACTTTGTGAAGTTTGACTGTATAACAGGTAACATGCACATGTTTATAATCGTTCATTCTTGGCAACCTTAAAATACGTCCTCGTGATGAAATTAATTCTTTCACCGAGGCGATTACAAACCAAAGGACCGAGCTCGATAGCTGCAGTCGCTTAAGTGCGGTCAGTATCCAGTATTCGGGAGATAGTAGGTTCGAACCCCACTGTCGGCAGCCCTGAAAATGGTTTTCACACCAAGCAAATGCTGGGGCTGTACCTTAATTCCGACTCGTTGGCCGAATGGTCAGCGTCCTGGCCTTCGGTTCAGAGGGTCCCGGGTTCGATTCCCGGCCGGGTCGGGGATTTTAACCTTAATTGGTTAATTCCAATGGCCCGGGGGCTGGGTGTTTGTACTGTCACCAACACCCCTGCAACTCACACACCACACATAACACTATCCTCCACCACAATAACACGCAGTTACCTACAAATTGCAGATGCCGCCCACTCTCATCGGAGGGTCTGCCTTACAAGGGCTGCACTCAGCTAGAAATAGCCACACGAAATTAAACCTTAATTAAGGCCACGGCCGCTTCCTTCCCACTCCTGGCCCTTTCCTCTCCCATCGTCGCCGTAAGACCTATCTGTGTCGGTGCGACGTAAAACAACTAGCAAAAAAAAAAAACCAAAGGACATAATGACATATTTGATACATTCGACGATGCCATTAACTCGGTTATCTCATTATGGGTACAGTAATTGAGATTACACTTTACTTGATTGCAACACACCTTTCTCATTTGTATTCAACACAGCATTTCCTTGGTACAGATATGAATGTTGATTATAGCCAGTCACATGGGATTTCTCCTGTACTGTACAGTATATTGTATTAAAGAGTTTGGTGATCTGATTAATCTTGTCTTCTATTATCAGTTTTAAGTCTTAAAGCTAAACTTAAAGCTAGAGCATTAAGCAGTTTGTCCATAATTATTTCTGGACCTTCAGCAATATTGAAATTCATGCATTTCCCTGCCCACGGCGGGCTGAGTGGCTCAAACGGTAGAAGCACTGGCCTTCTGGCCCCAACTTGGCGGTTTCGATCCTGAATCGGTCCGGTGGTATTTGAAGGTGCTCAGTAAGCCGGCGTCGTGTCGGTTGATTTACTGGCAAGTAAAAGAACTCCTGCGGAACTAAATTCCGGCACCTTGGCGTCTCCGAAAACCGTAAAAGTAGTTAGTGGGCTGTAAATCAATTAATATTGTTATGAGGTCTATCACCCCCGAAATGTTGATTTTTTAATTTCTCCCAAGTGTGTGTGGTTTCCCACTCATCCAAAATGGGTCTGTTGGCATTAACAAGAAGAGTTGCTGATGTTGGCTTTTGGTATAAACGTGCTCTCTCTTTGACCTTCTTGTGCAGTTTGAAATTATCATGTATTTTGCTTATCTCGGTCAGCTGTTTGAACATTTCTGCCACCCATTTTTATTTAGCTATTTTGATTCTCCTCCTGACTTCTCTTTGTATCTACCTATGTATAATCCTCTACATTGTATTATTCTATTGTTCCATCAACTTCAATATCTCATCCGTCATCCATTTATTCCACTTATGTACCTTTCTTGCCCTTAGATGTTTTCTACAAAAGCCAACCAATGTGTTTTTCAGTACTTCCCACTGGGTTTTACTACGTTAGAGAAACACATTATTTCTGCTAGGGTCACGGCCGACTTCAATCGGATGGAATGAAATAAAACAGTTTACAATATTTACAGAGAGCGCTCGCCTTTCCTGGCTCCAAATAAAACCTACCACTGCTTCAAATGATGTTAGAGGAAAGAATCTTACGAACTGTATCACAACAGCTTTTACAGTTGAGTTGTTACTCATATTATAAACTACTAATAATGATACTGCTAATGATAACAGTAAATAATCTATGTCCAACTAACTAAGTGTCAGGTTTTAGGAGACGGCGAACTGTCCGGAAATTGCCCCACAGGTGTACCGGTATATTTAATAGGAACCTGGTATTTTTAAGAACCTTCAAATACCATCAGTCTTAGTCGGAAACGAACCCGAAAATTTGCGCTCATACTAACAGCATTCTAGTCCGCCTCTGTGGTGTAGTGGTTAGCGTGATTAGCTGCCACCCCCGGAGGCCCGAGTTCGATTCCCGGCTCTGCCACGAAATTTGAAAAGTGGTACGAGGGCTGGAACGGGGTCCACTCAGCCTCGGGAGGTCAACTGAGTAGAGGTGGGTTCGATTCCCATCTCAGCCATCCTGAAAGTGGTTTTCCGTGGTTTCCCACTTCTCCTCCAGGCGAATGCCGGGATGGTACCTAACTTAAGGCCACGGCCGCTTCCTTCCCTCTTCTTTGCCTATCCCTTCCAATCTTCCCATCCCTCCACAAGGCACCTGTTCAGCATAGCAGGTGAGGCCGCCTGGGCGAGGTACTGGTCATAATCCCCAGTTGTATCCCCGACCAAGATTCTGAGGTAGAGGTGGGATCCCTCGCTAAGTCCGAGAGAAAAACCGAACCTGGAGGGTAAACAGATGATGATGATGACTAACAGCATTCTAATCAGCCAAGGCGTTTGAAGTTAGAATTTGAATGTGCTTACCGTGTCAAAATACAAAACCACTTTCTGGGACCGAACGCCTTAGAGAGTAAGTCTGCATTTGTTGCCGCTGCTTCTGTTCTTATTTTATTTGTTATGAGATGTTTGAAACGTAATTGTCAATATCCCCATGACTCTGTCTGGGCTAAGACTGGATCATGTGATAACCTGCGTTACCATGGTGTCTCTTCTAGTGTACATATTTAAATTAATTCAGACTATTATTGCGAAGCCGACGACCGTAGCCGTGTTGAAACACCTGATCCTGTGAGATCTCCGAAGTTAAGCAACATTGGGTGTGGTCAAGATTTGGATGGGTTGCCACGCGCTGTTGGTGGGGAATAAGGGAATGGAGGAGCGGAAAGGAACTGGTCACTCTACCGCACGTAAACTCCGGCTCAGGCACACCTCTGCGGAGGTTCAGACCTGCCTTCGGGCAGAATAAACCCTTATCTTACCCTATTAATTAAAAGGTGAACTATCATTTTCACTTAAGTCTGAAGCTGGTACAGCATACAGTGAATCCATCAATCAATCAATCAATCAATCACCGCTGATCTGCATTTAGGACAGCTACCCTGGTGACAGATTTCCTATCAGTTGCTGACCCACTATTTTCTTAAATAATTTCAAAGAAGTTGGAAATTATTCAAGCATCTCCCTTGGTAAATTATTCCAATTCCTAACTCCTCTTTCTATGAACAAATATTTGCCCCTCTTTGTCCTCTTGAATCCCAACTTTATCCTCGTTTTGTGATCTTTCCTACTTTTAAAAACACAAAAAAATTCGTCTACTAATATCAACACAGGACATCTCTCCACTGACAGCTAAGAACATACCGTTAAGTCCAGCAGCTCGTCTCCTTTCTTCAAAGTCTTCCCAGCCAAAACTTTACGACATTTTCCTCCTTTCTCGGAAGTCGTCCAGTACAAATCGAGGTGATCTTTATTACATATTTTCCAGTTCTCCAATCAAGTAATCCTGGTGAAGGTGCCATACACTGTAACCGTACTGTTGTCTTACCAGCGACTTATATGCCCTCCTCCTTTATATCTATAGCCTTAAAAACGTTGGAATATTTTACATGTAAATAACTTCATACCTCCAAAAATTAGAAATTTGTTTTATTCCGAGCGAATAGTGGTATTGTAAGGTACAAGTAGGTGACTGCATTGAAAAACATGCAAGTATTTTACGATGATTATGATGATGACGATCATGTTGATGATGATGGTTATGGTTACGAGAATTTCATGGGAACTCTTATTCAAATTTTTCACATCATACTTTCAGCTGTAAGCAAGATTAATTGTGCTGGAAAGAAGTAAATTTTGAGCTCGTCTTCCTCGAATTCCAGGTGACCATAACTATCCAGAATACCAAATTAGTTGGTACATAACGTTGATGTAACTTAAAATGGTAATAGTAGACAAAAGTATGCTCTAAAACAATGGGGTGATACGTCAGCATTTTCCCATGCTTATTGCCGAGTCAGCATATATTTGGTGCTGGCAAGGTCACTTAACCCTAATCAATGACGTCATTGTGACTACAAACCATACTTAAGTGAGTAGGCCTAACCCCATGTAGGTAAGGTTATGACGTCACGATGATGTCTTAACGTAACCTGCAAACACAGACGCTAATCTAACCTCATTGGGTTAGGTTAGGGACCAAGGTTCCGGCTTTTTTGGGAGGGTGGAGAGGGTTCTCTCATTCCTTCCTGAGTGCTATCTCCCAGCCCCCTACAAAAATAGGGGAAGGGTGTGAAATTTGTTTTTTTTTAAATTTGAATTTGAATTTATTGATCATGATTTACATGCCACTGAGACTGAAAAGCCCCTTTATGCAGCGTCTTCTTATAATACAATGCAGATTTATTAAAACAGTAACTACATTTTTATAATATTAAAGTATTAAAGTAAACAAGAAACTTAAAAAAATGAAAATACAGATACCAAATCCAGTAAGGTTAAGACATACATTATATAATAAGTAAGAAAGTAAATCATTAAGCCCTTCTGTTATTTTGGACTACATGGGTTTAAAGAATATAAAGCTAAAGCAGAGAAACAATTTTCTTCGAAATATACATATTCCTGATTGTTCGACACAAGAATGCCTGATCTCAGACTCTTGCGTACTCCTCCAGAAAGATAGATGTTAAGAACTGCTTTAGTTGGGTACAGTTAGTGTTACTTGCGAAACGGTGAAGATTAAAGACGTTAAAGATACGTGATGCAGTGCAAACAAAGGATTTGTTAAATTTAGTGGTACGATGAAGGGGAATTTGAAGGGTGGTTTTTGTAAACCTATTATCTCTGTTATGTACCGACTCCATAGGTTTAAATGCATTATAAAGGTAGGATGGTGTCTTCAGTTTGAGAATTTTCTGCGTAGCAACAGCTACTGAGATTTCCCGACGTTCATGGAGTTTCAACCATTGTAGCTGTATGTAATAGGGTGTTATGTGTTCATCACGCCTGGCATTTGTAACGTAACGAACACATGCGTTTTGTACCCTACAAAAATAGGGGAAGGGTGTGAGAGAGATTGCACGCTATCTCTCCCAGAGGACCACCTCCCGGTCCTCGACCTAAAATATTGCCGGCTTCTCAGACATGCATGATCACATTCCTTGTGGAAAGTGACAGAGAGTTTCTTCCGGGGGTGGGGGCTGAAGCTCGCAATCAGCTCAGTCTACATTGCCTCAGACATGCTATTAATTTCTAAGAAGAAAAGAGATAGCAGGAAAGAGTGGGAAGTGATACAAGGAGCATCTGCCAGATTCCGAGTTAGACTCGCTACCACGGCAAGAGTTTGTGTTTGGTAAGGTGGTGTTAAGGTGTGGTATTAAGAGTCAGAGAAAACCACATAGGCGGAAAATAGAAAGTGCCTACATGTAAAACCTGACAAATTTTGATAGCACATGCAAGGATGTGGGCTGGAAAAGTCCAAAGGTTGTGTTAGTTAGGAATATGTGTTATGCAATCATAACCATTTCCTTGCCATTGTCAATTATTATGGGAATCAGTCCTTTTTGTCACTGTCGGATCGGCTCGGGTCCACTTGCGTCTGGGCTTTGGGCCACAGGTTCGTCCCATTGTCCAGCAGCCAGTGGTTCCTGGTGTCAAGTCTCCTTTTGGAGAAGGGGATTAAGAGCCAAGCCTTACGTGGTGTAAGGGGCTATCTTCCTCCGCCTGGCGATACTCCTCTTGTGCGGTGTTGCTGGAACACACATGTTACTGCAGATCTGCAACTATGGTAAGGTTATTAGTTACAAAATATATACATATATACATATATACATATATACAGATGCTTGCCTGCTCTCGTGTCCAGGATTACACCTAAGTAAAGAGTAAAATAACAAAATAACTATCTAGCTTAGACTGCTGTCTTCTTTATAGGGCGCGGGCTGGATTTCCGCTCCCGCGTCTCTGTCGGGGGCCAGAGGTGGATTGATTCGTCCTTGGCCGTCTGGCTGCGCTGCCATCGTCTTCTTGTTTTCTGTTTCTCATCAGTCTTTCCTCGCCTGGGTCCCTGGGGATGAAGACAGCTGTAATCATAGGAACATATTTACATAGATACCTGGTGTCTGCAGTGTATTGTGTGCTTATGTGATGTATAGGTGTCAGCTTAGGGAGGGAGCGAGCTATCGACCTCCCGCCTCCTAACCCTGTGGCTGAACAGAATGTTTTTCGGTGTGCGGTACTTGGAGCAAAGATCAATGTCGTAGCGTCCTATCCCGCTAAATAGTGGGTTGATCTTGTTATCCCATGACTTGGTGTACATTATGAGTGTTAGTTTAGGTATGTGGTGCCTTATCGAGCTGACTTTCGCAATTTGCGCTTAGGTGGCGTATTGGTGTGTCGAATGGGAGTCTAGCCGCTGCTCGAATGCATTTATTTTGTATTAGTTCCAGCTTGTCCAAAGTTCGTCATTGCAGTGAACCCCCATGGAGGGGCTGCATTACATGATTATTGGCCTAATTAAGGCCTTATACATGTTTATAGCTACGTTCGTGTGTATACTGGACTTTTTGTTCAGTACTGGATATAGCTGGCTGAGTCTTATATGTACTTTCCCCTCAATTGTTTTAATGTGATATAGCATGGTAAGTTTTCTATCTAGGACTACTCCTAGGTATTTGGCTTTGTCATGCCATGCTATATCCTGATTAAACAGCTTTAGTGGTTTAATGTTGACTGGTCTGTGTGTATGTCTGTTCTTTTTTGTGAACACCACAGCTTGACACTTATCGACATTGACCTTGATGCACCATTTCGTTAGCCAAGGACCGAGAGTTCGTAGTGCTACTTGTAACCGCTTCCGAGTGCACGCTAGCTGTGGGTGTTGGACTGTGATAGAAGTGTCGTCAGCGTAGAGGTGTGTGGTAGTAAGTTCCGCAGTTTTGATGTCATTTGTATATAGGACGAAGAGGATTGGGCCAATAAAGGATCCTTGGGCTACGCCCGCTCCAATACTTCACGTGCTTGTCAGCGTGTTGTGTAGGTCTACCTGGAACTCTCAGCCCTCCAGATATGATTTTATTAGTCTGATATAGCCTCGGTGGAACTCGAGGTCTATTAGTTTTGCTAGCAGGCCTTTGTGCCAGAATTTGTCTAATGCTTTCTGGATATCAAGGAAAACCGAACCCGTGTCCCTTCGTTTATTGAAACCGATAGTAGCTGGTGTGAGCTATGAATATAATAAAGCGGTAACAGAGGAGAAATTTAGGTGCAGTGATTCTTAGGTAAACAGATAAGAAGATGACTAATGGTGTTATTACTTAATCTATTCGAGGGAGATTATAACCTCCAACGATATTCCGCCAATATCCCGCAGATAGGCCTATTGATACCTCTCTTGCCTTCTACCCGAGGAACAACCACGAATTTAAAAGCATAATGAGGAAAATGGTAATACGTTACTTCCCTGCTGGCAAGCAGTCAGACACGTTGCCATGGTAACCTGTAGGTTCGTTGTCGGTCTGTCGGTCACTCAATGCAGAGCATGATACCCGCAGAAAATAGTAAATTTCTCCGTCATGTGAAGAGTAAAGTAAATTATGAACATAACGAACGTTGTTTATAATGAAGAGACGTTTCACGTACGGGCTACGGAGTTTACAGAAAATCATAGTATAAGAGAAAACGGAGGAAAACCCCCCGTCTGTTCAAATATTTTAAAATGATATGCATATCGAAACCTTCCGAAGGATGAGTATACTCTAAATATGAAGCTTGGTTGATATATATCGAGCCGTTTCGACGTGATGGTGGAACAGACAAACAGACAAACAAACAGACAAAAAGACGAAAAGTAAAAACCACCGATTCGGTCTTGAGTTGACCTAGAACGGATAAATGTCTGAAAAATTGGCAAAACAAGAGAAATTACAGACAGCGGAACCCATACAACTTTATTTATATAGATTGTTATTATTATGGGCTACTTCATTATTCAGTTAGCATGAAGATTGTATAGCAGCAAGACACACTACATGTTAATGGCATAGTGTCACATCTCTTACGTAGTTCTGTCACAACTACACAAATACGTCATGGAACATTGTTTCCTTTTACTATTCGATATATTATAACTAGGCCATCGGGATGCGACAAGACAAATCTTTTACTCGTACACATTACCTCTTTAAATTGTATACGCTTGGAGAATATTTACGTTTTCTCAAAGCCACTCTATCAACCGCTATTATACTATTCTACAAATTGAAACGCACGATCTGGTTAAATCTGTTTGAAATATTTTCAATTTAATGCTCATGAGCAAGTACTGTCAGCGGATTATGAGCTTCCCAATTCTCTTATAAGCCTTGACGACGTCGCTACAGAAAAGCAGAATGTTATTCGCGCATACTTAAGTATGGGACATCATAAATATGTAGATTGCTTCTATTTATGTCAAACATATTCTCGTGTGCCTAAGCAGTTGATACGCGACAACGCGAATATAATTTTTTTTCCGGCAAGATAAGTGTGTGATGTTTGGGACATCACTGAAGGTTTTTAATTATTGAACTATATATTTAATTGATAAGGTGTATATATTTAATCACTGATAGGCCATGTTTAAATTAATATGTATATGTATATATATAGGGTCTTTATCATCCATTTCAATCATCATTTCATTTCTTTGTATCGCGGCTATAACGTATTCTGAACGAACAAATTATTGGGTAAAGTATTTCAACATCACGCATATTTATAACTTGCAGTAAATTTTCCAATAGCCGTTGTGAGGTGACCAGAGTCAGCAGGCTAATTTCAGCCCAATTCCAGGAAAAGTACGTCATCGAGATTACGAGAGACCTTACCCTCTCCACCTCATGAAGATACAGTTGATACATTATTAACACCCACTTTTCAAACTCGGCTTGGGACGCTTTATTTCAGCGGGAAAGTTCAGCCTATGCGAATGAACGTAATGAAGCAACGTGATGGATTGACAGCTATACATCGGAGAAGGGATGAGACCTCGAATCTTACTGGACCATGTGATATGGATGATGGAAGGAGACTTGTGAACCGATAAATACCACCGACAAGGGCTGGAGAGGACATTCATTCGGACAGCCGGACTTTCTCATTTATATACTTATTCATTCTACGTCTACACATCGGAGAAGATTTTAACTTAGTTCACTTCGCATCTGAGTATATTCTACTCAAAAGTTACTCTCATTGGGACTTGTTATCTCAATGACGAGAGGTAGTCAACGGGAGACCAGTTCTGACTGGTATAGGGGAGCAGAGCTTTTATTATGAGTTTAGCTACGCTACTTTTCCGTAATAAGGAAGAATACAAGTGTATTCTCTCCATGAACATAACCCATGGTGGTTTTGCACTTAAAATTAGGACTCATTACGACTTTATGTAAGGAGTACAGTAGGAAGTGCTAAGGACAGGAAATGTGGATGTAGGACTGGAATTCAACAACAGATGAGGCAGCCTGTACGAGAGATCCACCCATCTTCAGCGTCAAGACAACAGAGTCTACATTTGGTGAGCTTATGGCATAAGTTACTGCAAGTCTTCGCGCAACAGTTCATTTTCTTAGAGTTAATTTCATTCACTTTTTCTTTTGCTTCCGTAAGTTCAGATTTCGTTAATACACCGTTACGTCACGTTTCTCATCTTAATAAATAGCTGCTTTAATTTGTATTTTACGAAATGATTATTAATGATCCTTAAATTCCAAGTTAGTGTACTTAATGATTTGTGTTCCGTTCACCCCACCCCTGGGAGTTTTATGAGTCTCATTACGTATTTTTATTTATTATTTTTATTATTAATTATCTACTTTTGTTTTCAAGCCATAAGCTTGAAGACTGGCGCCCTTGGGATACTGTTTCTGGAGAAACCATGACATATCATTTATTTATTTTAATATTAAAGTGACCCGCCACGTTATAAATTTGTCATACATCTGTGGGCAAAGTGGGTACGTCACATATTGTCGCCACAACTGAGGGGCTCGTAAATCATTAAGTACTGGTATAGAAGGATAAAGTCAGTAGCTTGGGGGAAACTGTTGTGTATCCACAGTATATTTTCTTGTGTGTTTGATTTTGGGGGTAACATGGCTGAGCAAGAGGAGAAAGACATGACGCTGCGTAGTGGACACGTGCTGAAGGGTAGTACTTTAAGTAATTCTAAGGAAGAGTTAGATAAATGTGTAGAGGAGGAAACTGATATTACGAGCGAAGATAGCGAAGGGAATAAGAGTAGGAATGACGAAGTTATGTTAGATTCAGACGATAGTACGATGGGGGGCGAGGCGGAGGTTAGTCCTAACGGTGAGGGTAATAATAATCAGTTACTTGAAATGATGCAGTTAATGTTAAGTAAGATAGAGGATAGTAAATCTGAAATTAAAAAATGAATTGGAACAAATTAAAACAGATGTAGAACAAACTAAATCAGAAATAAAAATGAAATGGAACAAAATAAATCTGAAATAAAAAAGGAATTGGAACAAACTAAATCAGAAATTAAAAATGAAGTAGAACAAACTAAACGAGAATTAAGTAAGGCATTGAATGAACACAAGGTCGAAGCTAATAAAAGGATGGACGAACATAGCAAACAGTTACAAGAATTATTTAAACAAAATGAAAGATTTAACAAGCAGATAGAGGAACAGAAAGAGACAACTGAGCAAAACAAACAAGAGGTAGAAAAGAAATTTGTAGAGCAGAGGAGTGAGTTGTTGGGATTAATGGAAAAAGAAAGCAACAACACTAGAAAGGAGTTAGAGACACAGGTGACAAGTATTAATAATAAAGTTGAGATCCAACAGGAAGAAATAAAAGAATTTAAGGATCAGGTACAAAACAAGATCGATACGGTTAAGTGTATAATAGAAGACAACACTAGGGAACAATGAGAAAAGTTTGCGAAAGTAGAAGGCAATGCAGTGGAAATTAAGACGTTGAAAGAAAAACAGAACACTGTAGTGAATGAAATTGAAAGAAGAGATAAAGAGGTAGATAACCGCATAGCGATGGCAGAAGCACGCATTCGACGTGAAGTAAGAGAAAGGCAAGTTAACACTGAGAGGCAAAGTCATGGAGGGATTTACAGTAAGGAAATCGAATTACCGAAGTTCAATGGGAAACAAACTAACCCATTAGAATTTCTTAAAATAGTAGAAAAACGGTTTGGGAAACGGATTGAGGAAGGGTTTATGGACTGGGAAGAGGCGATCGACATTATTGATCATGCTTTTGTGGGAGAGACGCGTTCCTGGTTTTCAGTCTATAAAAGTAACATGAAAAGTCTGGAGGAATTTAAGACGAAGTTCACAGACAAATACTGGAACGAAAACGTTCAAAGCCGTGAAAGAGAAAGGGTAGTATTTGGGACATTCAAACATAATGAATGTGTCTCTATGACTGAGTATTTTTTGTCACATGTTATGATTTGCCAGAATTTAGACGGAATCACGGCTGATTCAGATGTAGTCAGATTACTGTTACGACATTTTCCAGACAGGGTACGCGAAGCAGCGTGTATGCAAAGTATTAAAACTATTCAGGAAATGGAGCAGTTATTAGGGAGTTTTGATGCGCTGGGAAACATTGGGCATAGAACAGGAAACTCACATAATTTTGTTCCTCATAGTGAACCAAGGGACAATAGGAGACAGCCAAACTACGAGAATCGTAATCAGTTTCAGCCAAGGCATAACGGTAGGGGTGGCGCACCTGAAAATAGATCAGGAAATGCCCAACAAGTCAGAGGACAAGTTACTAACGAGCCAAGTGTAGGTACACGATCGCAACCTTTAAACTAAATGCAGGCTGTAATGATGGGTCAGAATTCCAGCCTTACCAGGAAGTAGTTAGGAATTGTGTTATGAAACTATTGCCATATGACCTAGATGTTAAGGAAGACCTTATGTGTGAACCAGATAATAATTATTTAGATTCGGGTGAAGAAGTGATTAATCCTGTGGTTCAATTAGAAGTTTGGGGGGCGTATGTTCACGCGTTAATTGATACTGGAAGTCAGAAATCATGTATTAGTTCAGAATGGTATGACTCTTTAGTTAAACAGGGTATTATGATAGAAGAGATGCCTGTTAAGTCTACATTCATTATTACAGCTGTTGGTAAGAAGTCGAAACAAATATGCAAGCAGGTTGCGGTGCCGATTTGTATAGAGGGTTTTATTTCAGTACAGGTATGTTTGGTTATTCCTCACCTTGTATTTGATCTCATCTTGGGATGTGACTGGCTGACTTTAAAATCGGCTCAGCTAGATTACGATGATGCAACGGTAAATCTGAAGTGGGATAATAAGTATGTCAAACTCGAACTGAAAAATGAAATTCAGAGGAAAACGAATGTTTGTGCTATGTGGAGTGTTATTGAGGTTTCTAGATATGAGGAGAAACCCAGTGAGGGGTTTAATTTATGCCAGTTGTGGTTGAAAGAGGATCAGAAGGATGCCTTATTTGAAGCTGCGAGTAACAGTAAATTAGAGGAAGTCCAGAGGGACGAATTGTTGGCAGTGTTATGTGAACACGCTGAGATTTTTTCTAAGAAACCCGGTAAAACACATGTTTATGAACATTCTTTTTCATTGCTGGATGACTGTCCTTTCAGCGGGCCACGGTATGCTATCCCACACAAATATGCCAAGGCAGTTGACGATCAGATACAAGCTATGTTAGCTGATGGGATAATTGAAGTGTCTAATAGCCAGTATGTAAATTCTTTAATCGTTGTGCCTAAGAGTGATGGGAGCGTTAGAATTTGCATTGATGGGAGGGATATGAATAGACGTATTTGTACTGACCAGTTAAAATCACAGACTATTGAAGAGTTAATTCAGGGCTTTGAGGGTAAAAAATGGTTTTCATCTGTTGATTTAAGAAGTAGTTTTTGGCAGATTCCTTTGAGAGTAGAGGACAGGCCTCTGACGGCATTTAGTCATAAGTACAGCTTGTATCAGTTTCAGCGCGTTCCCTACGGGACGAGGACTAGTTCTGCAGCCTTAATTAGAGCATTAAATATTGCATTAGGTGATGATACAGGTGATTTCGCCACGGTTTATATTGATGATCTGGTGATTGCGTCTAGGACCTTTGAAGAGCACTTGTGTCACTTAGAGAAGGTGTTTACTAAGTTAGAGCGTGCTGGTTTTACTTTGAAGTTAGGTAAGTGTGTTTTTGGTAGACAGGAGGTCACATTTTTGGGACACCGTGTATCTGCGATAGGGGTTACGCCTGAGAGTACAAGGATTGAGAAAATATTGAATACCAGTACACCTAGAAATATCAAGGAATTAAGGTCGTATATTGGAGTATGCAATTTCTTTAGACGCTTTGTACTAAGATTTGCAAACTTACTTGAGCCGTTTAGAGACTTGTTAAAAGCCGGCAGTAAGTGGAAATGGACAGGTCACCACAAAGCTTTTAATGATTTAAAGGAAGGTTTCAGGCAAGCAGTTGTTCTTAAGTACCCCGTGGCAAATAAGAAGTATGTGTTACTCACTGACGCATCTCACTATGGTCTGGCTGGAGTATTATGTCAAGAGGATGACAACGGAGACTTAGGAATTGTGTCATTAGCGTCTAGAGGTTTAAGTGGACCGGAGAAACGGTATTCCATTACGGAGCTTGAATTCTTAGCTATTGTGTATTCCTTAAGTAAATTTAGGATGTATGTTTTAGGTGTTAAATTTGAGATTAGGACTGATCACCATGCTCTTTCATTTATACCTACATGAAAGCTATCATCCAATAGGGTTAGTAGGTGGATACTGGCCTTACAGGAGTACGATTTTTCTGTTGTGCATATAAAAGGAAAAGACAATGTCCTTGCTGATCTGTTGTCCAGAGATCAGAAATTGTGTGATGAAGGAAGTTCCCTGAAAACACAGGAAGGCATTTTAATTTGTGCATGCCTTAGTAAGGACAATAAGCCTGCTCTAAACAGATTACGCAACTTGTTGGTGGAACAGTCTGTGGACGAAGAATGTAGGGAACCTTTGTCTGTACTTCAGGGAGGTGAGCAGGTTAGTGTGACTCGCGGTAGACACGTTTTTAAATTGTTAGACGGATTTCTAGCTAGAAAATGTAGCGAACATAAATGGGCTATATGTGTACCCAAATCGCTACCTGTGGAGTTAATTTGGTTCATCCACAGGGAATTAGGGCATTATGGTGCTAATAAGGTTCTGTATGAAATCCAACAGAATTTTATCTGGGACAAGATGGGAAGAGAAATCAGAAAGGTTCTTGCCACTTGTGATCTATGTCAGAGAAGTAAGATACCGAACCGTTATTTAGAGGGACCTCGTCAGGCAGTAATTGCAGAAAAATCTGGTGACTTGGTGTGTATCGACCTTTTCGGTCCTATTGTAAAAGGACAATACGGCTTTCAATATATTTTCGTTTTGATAGACGCTTTTTCTAAATTGGTCAGATTATACCCTATGAGGAAAGCAACAGGAAAATCATGTAGTCGTATAATCCAAGAGAAGTATGTCCCTGAATTAGGTACTCCTCAGAGAATACTGTCAGACAGTGGACCACAATTTACATCGAAGAAGTGGAAAGCCGTAATTAGTGAATTAGGTATTACTCAGGTCCATTCATCCATCAGAAATCCTCAGGGGAACATGTGTGAACGGGTGATGAAGGAACTAGCACGCATGTTTAGGTCACTAGTTAACGAGAGGCATTCCGCTTGGGTAGCGAATTTATCCCTTATTGAGACATGGATCAATGCCGTGCAGCACGAAAGTACTAGATTGACACCTTTGCAAGTTCATTTCGGTACTAAGCCACAAAATGAATTGGTGAGAGTATTGGGTATTACTGAGGTGCCGCAGCGTAATGCTGAATTTTATGTTAGATTGGCCAGAGAAAACCTAGTAAAAGCTGGCAACCTTCGAAAGAAGCAGCAAAAACGTAAGGTATTGGATGAATTTGAGATAGGTGACCTTGTTCTTTTGAGAGTTCCCATGTTACCTAACAGTGAAGATAAAGTCACAAAAAAGTTTTTCCTTTTATATCAAGGACCTTATCGTATACATAAGAAACTAGGACCTTGTGCTTATAAATTATCTGACGGCGATTGCATTTTAATGGGTTCATACAACATTAGAAGTTTACGTAAATATATTACGAATCTGGGGGATTTTCCATAGTGCTGGAATATAGGTCAGTGAGCCAGGCCACGCTTATCTCTTATATAATATACACCTGTCGCAGCGTGGAGTGACTGCTCTCTGGTAGGTGGAGTTTCCCAAGTTTTGTCTTGCTTGCTACACGATGTGTGTGTATACGATTGACACGAGTTCATTACCAAGATTACGTCTGTTCTCTTTACGTAACGCCATGTATGGGTAATCTAGTATTTGATTTTATATAACGAGGATCATTAATATTGCAGTTTAAAATTTGTAAATTCCCCGTAGACTATAAGAAGTCATAATAAAGACTTGCAATAATTTTACCCTAGGCTAAAACCACGTGAATGTGTTAGCGTGTGTGAAGTGATAGTCGTACAGCAAGAACGTATAAACACTTGAAAGAGTAATACGATGCATTTTGTTTGTGTAAATTTTGTACAGATCTAAATTGAATTGTCAAGTGTTGCATACACTGGATTCATAAAATCAGCAAGAGATGACGAACATTTGAGAAAGTGAGACATCAGAAACTCGCTAAGTTGTAATATTGTGTTTTAATGGAAATTTTGAAGTGTTATATATTATTTGTTATTAAGTTGTAGGTGGAATCATCAAGTTGTAATTTTGTAAAATAGTGTTATGTTGTATACAGTAATGAATGAATGTACAGTTGTTTTGAAAGCAAGTGAAACGTAAGTGGCAAAGTGTAAGTGTGAGCCCTCAACGAAGTACTACTTGTTTCAGGCTCAGAGGGGCGAATGTGATGTTTGGGACATCACTGAAGGTTTTTAATTATTGAACTATATATTTAATTGATAAGATGAATATATTTAATCACTGATAGGCCATGTTTAAATTAATATGTATATATATATATATATATATATAGGGTCTTTATCATCCATTTCAATCATCATTTCATTTCTTTGTATCGCGGCTATAACGTATTCTGAACGAACAAATTATTGGGTAAAGTATTTCAACATCACGCATATTTATAACTTGCAGTAAATTTTCCAATAGCCGTTGTGAGGTGACCAGAGTCAGCAGGCTAATTTCAGCCCAATTCCAGGAAAAGTACGTCATCGAGATTACGAGAGACCTTACCCTCTCCACCTCATGAAGATACAGTTGATACATTATTAACACCCACTTTTCAAACTCGGCTTGGGACGCTTTATTTCAGCGGGAAAGTTCAGCCTATGCGAATGAACGTAATGAAGCAACGTGATGGATTGACAGCTATACATCGGAGAAGGGATGAGACCTCGAATCTTACTGGACCATGTGATATGGATGATGGAAGGAGACTTGTGAACCGATAAATACCACCGACAAGGGCTGGAGAGGACACTCATTCGGACAGCCGGACTTTCTCATTTATATACTTATTCATTCTACGTCTACACATCGGAGAAGATTTTAACTTAGTTCACTTCGCATCTGAGTATATTCTACTCAAAAGTTACTCTCATTGGGACTTGTTATCTAAATGACGAGAGGTAGTCAACGGGAGACCGGTTCTGACTGGTATAGGGGAGCAGAGCTTTTATTATGAGTTTAGCTACGCTACTTTTCCGTAATAAGGAAGAATACAAGTGTATTCTCTCCATGAACATAACCCATGGTGGTTTTGCACTTAAAATTAGGACTCATTACGACTTTATGTAAGGAGTACAGTAGGAAGTGCTAAGGACAGGAAATGTGGATGTAGGACTGGAATTCAACAACAGATGAGGCAGCCTGTACGAGAGATCCAACCATCTTCAGCATCAAGACAACAGAGTTTACATTTGGTGAGCTTATGGCATAAGTTACTGCAAGTCTTCGCGCAACAGTTCATTTTCTTAGAGTTAATTTCATTCACTTTTTCTTTTGCTTCCGTAAGTTCAGATTTCGTTAATACGCCGTTACGTCACGTTTCTCATCTTAATAAATAGCTGCTTTAATTTGTATTTTACGAAATGATTATTAATGATCCTTAAATTCCAAGTTAGTGTACTTAATGATTTGTGTTTCGTTCACCCCACCCCTGGGAGTTTTATGAGTCTCATTACGTATTTTTATTTATTATTATTATTATTAATTATCTACTTTTGTTTTCAAGCCATAAGCTTGAAGACTGGCGCCCTTGGGATACTGTTTCTGGAGAAACCATGACATATCATTTATTTATTTTAATATTAAAGTGACCCGCCACGTTATAAATTTGTCATACATCTGTGGGCAAAGTGGGTACGTCACAAGTGCAACATGCGACATGTGTATGATGATCATGTTAACACTGATATGACATTCAATGGCTTTAAATGTCTGTGTTCTGCATGCTTGTCACCGCAACGTTACGCCATTTTGGTCACTGATAAAGAAAGTGATGTTCATTATGGACGCTATCGCTTGCGTTTTGATCATTTTATATGCATCAACACAGAGTTACAGACTCCACTTGATAATAATCCGTCAACATGTCAACATCCAGCAAAGAGATTACACAACATATAATCCGTGTTGGAACAATATTTGACAAATTTTAAAGAGCTTGCACGTATTCAAGCAGATACGGATTTTTTTTGAAATCGCAACTCGATACTCCACTGAAAGAAATTTTTAATTCTACTTCATTGTTCAAGTCTACTACAAATTATGTTTCTATGCAAACATCTATATATATAAAATAAGAGTTTTGTTTGTACATTGCTCAGAATTTGAAAAGAATGGTGTTTCTGTATCGGTCATGTCCACAGTAACAAGAAAATGCATTTTTTATTTTTCCTAATGTCTGTCTGTCTGTCTGTCTGTCTGTCTGTCTGTCTGTCTGTCTGTCTGTCTGTCTGTCTGTCTGTCTGTCTGTCTGTCTGTCTGTCTGTCTGTCTGTCTGTCTGTCTGTCTGTACACGCATCACGAGAAAACGGCTGAAGAGAATTCAATGAAAATCGGAATGTAAAGTCGGGTGATGAACCACAACAATCTAGGCTATAAATTATTTTAATCACGCTGAGCGAATTGGTAGTTTAGGGGAAAGCCTAACATTTAATTCTCAAATATTTATGTTATTCGTAGTCGTGTCTTAATGAAAATCGCTAGACAAAGATGGGAAATAATTCGCTACAATATAGGCTATACACGCTGTGAAATATGGTAGTTTAGGGGAAGGCCTAAAATTTACTTGTCAAATATTTATTTTATTAGTGGTCGTATCTTCACGAAAATTGGTATGCAAAGTCGGGGAATAGGTCCCTATAATATAGGCTATCAATAATGTTATTCTCACTGAGTGAAATGGTAGTTTAGGGGAAGGGCTGAAATGTAATCTATATATAAAATAAGTGTTTTGCCTGTGCATTGCTGAGAATTTGAAATGAATGATATTTCTGTATCTGTCATGTCCACAGTAACAAGAAAATGCATTCACTTTTCCAGTCTTGCCTAAGCCACGGACGAAGGAGGTCGCAGTGAGCTGTGGGTCCCGGGAGGGGAGTGGAGTTCGAGAGTGTGGAGTGTTGGAAGGTCGCCGAGAAGTGGGCCGACAATGATTGGTATAGAACAGTACAGAGTGTCGATAGGAAGATGGCAGAGGAAAATGAAGAAAGAAGAAAAGAAGCCAGGTGGGTGTAAAATGGATATGGAGAGGAAAGGAGAACTATTGTTATCGGCAGCAGTGATTATAATTTTACTATGTATTGGGGGGGTCGAGTTGAACCCAGGCCCGTCATCTAGTAGAAATGAGGAAAGGGAAAATATGGGCGCTATCAAAAGAGCTGTAAGAGAGGTGTTGACAGAAGTTTGCCCTTTCGGGCGAATAAAAGAGATGATTGAAAAGCAAATCAGTAAGATTGAAAAAATGGAAGTATGGATAAGAGAAAAAACGGACGACATGGCTGCACAGGCGAGAAATAACACCGAGGAAGTGGTAGCATTAAGGGAAAAAGTAGGACGACTTGAAGAGGAGAATTGCAAGCTGAAAGCAGAAGTGGAAGCAAATACTTTATACAGAAGGAAGAAGTGCTTGTTTATTTATGGAGTGCCTGAGGAGTCGAGAGAAGGCAAAGTACTTACAACTTATAAAGTAGTGGATCTAATACAGGGAAAAATGAAAATAAACTTCAGTGAAGTAGATATTGATGATGTGCAGAGAGTGGGGAGAACTAGAGGCAACAAGCCTATAAAGTTACAATTGTTTTCAACGTTGATGGCGGATGTTGTGTTAACAAATGCGGGAAACGTACAGAGGGAGAAAATATGGATAAAGAGAGACGTGGGAAGTGACGCGATCAAAAAAGAGAGGATACTCAGAAAACACAGGATACTGGCTGTAAAACAGGGGCTGAAGGCAACTATTAGAGGTCAAAATCTAGTGGTGTCAGACAGAAGCTGGAAGAGGATCTGGTCTGTGGATAGATTGATGGATTTAGAATTGAAGTTAAATCAAGATGAGGAAAGGGAGAGTAGTGCAATAAACTGTAGGCAAATGAGGCGAAATACAAATAACAGTGTGCTGAGGATGGACGTAGGGATGAAGTCAAAGCAGGCCGAAGAAAAAGAGAGTAGTGCAGCGATTAGTGGAGATGATAGGCAAAATACCAGAAGTATCAGTGTACCGAAGAGAGGCAGGGAGAAGTGCCAAGTGTTAAAGTGACCAATAACAGTGTTCGGTGTGAAGAAGTGCTGGTAGAGAGGCGAAGTGAGAAAGATCAAATGGGTGATGGAGGCAAGGAGAGGGAGCAACAAGAAGCTGAGAGAGTCGAGTGTAGTGGTGTAGTAAGGCAAGACTAGGGTAAAAAAGTAAGGCCAGAGTTAACCCGTGAGATTTTCGAACAGAATCAGAGTTTTAGCGGAGGGAGAAATATAAACTTAACGGACATGTGGAGAGTTGCGAGAAGTAATGAGGGTATTGTAACAAGAAGCAAAAAACAATAATATAGCGAGTAAGTAAGTAATTAAGGGCATGATTGTATTGAGATGGTTTATTTATTGCTGAAATGTGGTGTTGGAAGTATTGAA
Organism: Anabrus simplex; assembly: GCF_040414725.1. Taxonomy (NCBI): domain Eukaryota; kingdom Metazoa; phylum Arthropoda; class Insecta; order Orthoptera; family Tettigoniidae; genus Anabrus; species Anabrus simplex. Next base: position 1,355,448,961 of record NC_090265.1, read on the forward strand.
GGCTTAGTATTTATGATTGGGTGATGTATGGTTTGGTATTGAGATGGTTTATTTACGACTAATTTAGTGGGATTTGGGAGGTGGTATTATTGTATTTGTGTCTGGTATGAGTATTTAATTTTTGGAGCTGGAGAGAGGTGAGTTTATTATCATTTTGTAAATTTTGGGTTGTTTGTATGGAGAGGGGGAAGAAATATGAGGTTGGAGAGGTGTTGGTATATGCGTGATTGGTATTTGTTATTCATTGCCGAAATTTTTGGAAGATGGAGAGGTAAATTTTATTATGGAGTGTTATGGCGGAATAAAATGAAAGGAAGCAAAGTTAACGCGGATTGGTAAAAGCTGTGGTATGATGGATTGGAATGTAATGACGGAATATTGTTGTTATAATTTTCCTTTACTATAGGAGGTGGAATCTGAAAGATTGAAAGCAATGTTAGTGTTGTATTGGTGTCTGGTATAAATGCTGAGTGGTGTTGTTTGCAGTATTGATTAGGTGTAGGTCAGTAATAATAAAGTGACGAAAGCGCAGAACGAAATAAGGACACTTGAGGGGCATGCTTGAATATTGAGTAAGAGACTGCTACAGCAAATGACTGTTACGAATAATATTCTTATACATAGATTATTATTATTACTATTATTATTACTTTCATTATTATTATTACTATGATTCTCTCTTTTTTTGTAGTTCTACTCTATTGATTCTGGGGTGTTAATTCTACGGAATGAGGGGCATGGCACGAGGCTCTGAGGATGACTGCTGTGGTGGCTCTACTTTAGGGGTTTCACGTTTCCGGAGTGTCCAAACGAGCCTTATGACATGCCCAGGGGATACGATAATTTTTTCTTCTTTTTCTTTTTCTTTTTTTGGTGATCTGAGTGGTTTATTATTATTATTATTATTATTATTATTATTATTATTATTATTATTATTATTATTATTATTATTATTATGGTATTTATTTGTGGAGGCTGAAATGTTGTGATGATGGGGTATTCATTGTTAAAATGTGGTGAGAGTAGAAGTATGTCTGTTAACTAGATTGTAATTAGAGAAGTTGGCATAGCGGTCTATGTGTATGTGTGAGAGTAAGCAAATTGTGGTTTTGCGGTCCTTAAGTGGATCAAGCTTGGTTAAGCAAGAATAAGTTGCGACAGGTGAGGTGTAAGGTAAACATAGGCATGGTTGACCTGAGCACACCTAAGCAGAGTAGGTCAAGCAGAAAAACAATGGCGGTGTGGGAATGTGCTGAGTAAGGTATAGTCTTGCTCCGGGATTGCATATGTGATATTTTAAGTTTATTATTTACTGTAAGTAAGGCAAACGGTTCATAGAGGGAATCTACCGTTGGCCAGTTGATTATTAATATTATTATTATTACTATTATTATTATGATTATTACCATTATTTTATTATTATTATTATTATTATTATTATTATTATTATTATTATTATTATTGACATCACTATTATTATTTTATATGTGGATAGGGGGTATTTTATATTTAGTTATTTATTTATTTATTCATCTAATTATTTATTTGACGTGATAGTGTAGGTGTGGCTTAGGAATTGAGTATTTTTTAGGAGAGAAGTATGGACGTGCCGTGGGGAAAAAAAGGATGGCTGCCGTGGTGACCTATATTTGAAGGCACGTTTCCGGAGCATCTGATGGACTCCATGGCGCGCCCAAAGGAGTATGGGGGTGCATGGTTAGACCCCAGGGAGAGGGCCGGCCATGTCATCGACGGGAGGGTGGCCTTTCTCTCTTCAAGGGTGATGACATGGCCGGATAGTAGTAGTAGTAGTTAGTTAGTATTATGCTCTATTGTGAAAGTGTGAATTTAGAATTAGACAGGGGAGTAGCGGGACGTGGCATGAAGAGACGGAGGATGACTACCGTGGTGACCTAACTTTTGAGGTCACGTTTCCGGGGTATCTGACGGGCTTCATGGCATGGCCAAGGTGTACAGTAGCAGTAGTTAGTATTTATTTATTTATTATTATTGTGAACATGTATTCGGGGCTGAACGCCTGTTATGTTCATTAATAAATACTTCAATATCAATATCATTCACTTTTCCGTAATGTCTGTCTGTCTGTCTGTCTGTCTGTCTGTCTGTCTGTCTGTCTGTCTGTCTGTCTGTCTGTCTGTCTGTCTGTCTGTCTGTCTGTCTGTCTGTCTGTCTGTCTGTCTGTCTGTCTGTCTGTCTGTCTGTCTGTACACGCATCAATAGCAAACGGCTGAAGAGAATTTAATGAAAATCGGTATGTAATGTCGGGTGATGAACCACTGCAATCTAGGCTACAAATTATTTTATGCACGTTGAGTGAAATGATAGTTTAGGGGAAGGCCTGAAATGTAATTCTCAAATAAGTTATTCATGTTATTTGTGGTCATATCGATAAATACTACATAACTAACATAACTTTAGTTATGTCTTAAGTTAGTAGTAGTTATGTAAGAAGTTATTAAATTTCCGATCACTTATGTCTTATACATTGTTACTGTACCGCATTATAATCAGAGATATTCATGAATTTTGATTTTTTTTTTTACTAAGTCAATATCAGCGCCGAGTCACGAGAAAATGGGTAAACAGAATTTAGTGAAAATCGGTATGTAAATTCTGAGAATAAGGAACTACAGTCTACGATATAAATAATTTTGTAAGACACCCTAATATTACAGAGTCGAAAGAAAACTAATGTAAAGGCCTACAATATAGAAAGCTCATAAACTTTATCAACAATAACATTATATTGACCATTGTTTGTTGTGATGTGCTTTTTGTCTTCTGTTTCCTCTCATCCCCGATAGATAGGATTACTGCAGCGTACCGAGGTTTTTTTAATTTGCTTGACGTCGCACCGACACAGGTAGGTCTTATGGCGAGGATGGGATAGGAAATGAAAAGTGGTGTGAGGGAAGCGGCCTTGGCTTTAATGTACAGCCTGGTGTGACTGGTGTGAAAATGGGAAACCACGGAATGCCGTCTGCAGTGTTGCCGGCAGTGGGGTTCGAATCCACTCTCTCCCGGATGCAAGCTCACAGCTGCGCGCCCCTAACCACACGGGCAACTCGCCTGGTCGTACCGACTGTAACAGCCTGCCTGTATATTGGCGGGAAGTAGCTGGGGAGTAAGATAACTTTCTTCTTTAGCATGCCATTCCTCTGGTTCATACATTTTATGATATATCTGGTACGTAACACACTGGTTCATCATAGAATTCGAGCTATTCAATCCCTACTCTGAGGCACTGATTGGAATGAGTAGTGTGCATATTTAACGGAATAATGACAGAGGAGTGTTTAGGGCAGTCTGCGACCTGGTTATTCCAGCTCTGGAACTTTGGACTCTTAAATCGGCACCGTAGTACTGTTCGTTGAAAGTGAGAAAGTGTGCGGTTTTTCATTTGATCGAGTATTTTATAATTATGATATGCTTTCAATCGCTACATTCCTACTGACGTTTTTGTAATGACCTATGTTGAATTCAGTTAGGAAAACTACCAAGTCAGTCTTTCTGAGAATCCCGTAGCGAAGCACGGGTACATCAGCTAGTCTCACGATAAAGGGAAGCAAGAAGAAAAAAAGCCAGAAGAAGGAAAGAAGCAGGATGAGGAAGAGGAGGAGCAGAATAGGGATGAAGAAGAGGACGGGGAAGATCTTAAAGTCACTTTACCATCTAAGCGAGTTAATTTTGTAACTACAGATATTATTACTGAAACACCTAGTACATCAACACAAGATCTACCTACTATATCTGAGGTTATGATCACGCCAGAGTATCGTAATCAGTTTAAGACTTTTATTTAAAATATGTATGGATCCCTCTTTGCTCCTTATACAGAAAATGTGGGCAAATATTCGTTCATAGGAAGGGAAGTTATGGTTTGGAATAACTTTCCCGGGGAGTTGTTCAGTAAATTTCCAATTTCTTTGAAATCATTTAAGTAAAGGCTAGGAGAACGACAGATGGGAATCTGCCACCTGGGCGACTGCCCTAAATGTAGATCAGTAGTTATTAAGTGTGTGTTTCGTGATTGTTCCAGTGATGTTGGTTTGATTTCTCTTCCGGCAAACGAGTAGTGTCACGAGATGTTGCAATCTTTGGTCTGGGAAGACTTGGGAGTAAGGAGACGAACTCATCGTCTAAGTGGTATGTTCTGAGCTGACAGTGAAGAAATGTCCTAAAATGATATTTGTAGAGGAATAAGCTTCAGTGGTGCTTTTAGAGATAGGAAAGATCATAATCTCTTCTTGGAATTCAAGAGGACAAATTAGGGCAAATATTCAGTAGTAGGAAACGGAATTACAATATGATGATACAAACGCAATGAAGATTCTTGTGTGGTGCGCGCCTGCATGACTTGTCATTATAAGGACACTGATGCAAGTGAATTATGTTGATATTAAGGCTGCAGTGTACTACAAAACCTTACATTAAAATACAGAACAAGGTAAATGTTCCACAAATGTCCGAGCTCTTTGAAACCATTTAAGGAAAAACTAGGTAAAGAATTGATTGGAAATCTGTCACCTGGGTGAGAGTCCTAAATGCAGATCAATGATGCTTGATTGATTGATTGATGGATGGATGGATGGATGGATGGATGGATGGATGGATGGATGGATGGATGGATGGATGGATGGATGGATGGATGGATGGATGGATTGATTGATTGATTGATTGATTGATTGATTGATTGATTGATTGATTGATCGATTGATTGATTGATTGATTGATTGATTGATTGATTGATTGATTGATTGATTGATTGATTGATTGATTGATTGATTGATTGATTGATTGATTGATTGATTGATTGATTGATTGATTGATTGATTGATTGATTGATTGATTGATTGATTGATTGATTGATTGATTGATTGAAGGCAAATGATTCACGTCTAATATCCGCTACTGCTAACTTTCGAATGTACGAGAAACGTTCTTTTGAACAAACACGCCTATATCGACACCAGAGGGAATTTCTAACAAATTCCTTTGGAGCGTCTTAACACACGGAAGTGAAATGAGGAGTAAGCGAGCTGAAGCAAGACTTGAGGCAGAAAATATATGGTTCTGGTGAAGATTCACAGAACTGGGCTCGCTGGAATGTAAATGAATGAGGAAATTCTTGGCAGACGAGCAAGTAGAGTACTGTTAATGAAAATAGAGAAGAAGAATGTAAAGCTAATTTTTCACTTCTACCTGCATGACGTGCTTCTGCAGTACCCTTGAATATCTAGGAGAAGAAAACGATAGGGCGATCATGAACACCTCCTCCTTCAGAAACATGATCAACGAGATGAAGTATGGTTACTATACGAAGGTGAAGATGACTGTCAAGAGTAGATTATTGGGGCCAGAGTGACAAGGCTTTAGCTTTAACAGAATGGTAATGAAATGATAATAGTCTCAGGGGTAGTCTGATCCAAGTAGGTGTCAATGTACCTTTAATCGTTGTGAAGTGAAGGTATGGAACAGTATTCATTGTTGCATTCCAACATAGTTATAGCCCACGTCTTCATTACTACCGTATAAAAATCCTAATCGCTACACTTTTCTATGACTACTTCAATCACCCTTTAAGTTACAAAAGGAAGTATTATTTGAAATTATAAACTGTAACTGGGGTACAACTAGTCTTTTATTTGCTCACGGTGAGCACTTACGAACTGCGAGGAACACTTCACTAAACTTGGTTTACTTGCGTGCAAAGTGTAATTCAAGAACTGTCGCTCGCCTTTGATTACGGCCACTTGACGACGCCGTAGACATATAACGAGCGCAAGACGCCGTCTCTCCCTGAGTAATTACTGGCCGTAGCCTGAGGCATGGCTCGAGTAGAACAACAATAACAAAAAGAGAGTGGCGCGCCTTCCATTGACTGGCAATTGAATGTCTTTTAAGAAACTATTCACGGTTTCAATCTATTACTCTCAGTAAATACGAAGTTAATTAGGTGACCAATTCATTCGCTAATTACGACCAGAATTACACGTGTCTTAATTATCAGCAAGTTTATACAAACTGCTGAGGTCCACCAATGGCATACAACTTACGTAGCTGCATCAATGATGCTAATTCAAACACATCTATCCTATCCACTTAATTTATTTTGTCTTTTGATGTGGAGGTAGTGGGAGTGTGTCTGTCTCTTACCCAGAGGCGCCATGTTCTTTGCCTGTCCAAGGGAGTTAATTCTGAACTACGGGAACATCACCATATCGGACGCATCTTTGGAGAAAGTAGACCACTTCTCCTACCATAGGAGTATTCTCTCGACACGTTGTACCTCAGAGTTAGACGTAGAAAACAGAATACCAGCTACTCGCTGTGTATTTGGACGTATTTTCCACAAAGTCTTTTCAAATTAAGATATAGAAATATCCACTAAAGTGATGGAGTACTAAGCTGGTGTTGTCTCTACATTACTGTATGGATGTGAAATATGGGCTCTTTACCGCTGTGACATCAAGAAACTGGAATATTTTGACTAGAAGAAGCTTAGGCTCATCATGAATGTCAAATGGGAGGATTATTTAACCAATGTTGCAGCTCCTGAAAGGGCAAAGATAAACAGTACAGAAGCCTCCATCATCATTCGCCAACTCAGATGCATTCCACATGTCCAAAGCATCAGTCACATGGACTACCTTAGCAGCTACTGTACAGTGAGCCCGGTACTGGCAGGAGGTCTTGCGGTGCCCCTCTGAAGCGCTGCAAGGATCAGCTCAAAAAGACCACGAAAAGCGCAAATATCGACCCCAGTAATTGGCACACACTTGCTGAAGATCACCCTCGCTGGCGTGCAACTACTTCCACTACTGTTCAGAAGTTTGAAACAGAGCGTCGAACTGAAAGTAGAGGTTCATCTCAGAAGAAAACTCAGACGAACCGAACCACGTCCACCCCCTTTTCTCAGGAGTACCAAACATGGCCCTGTTGTGCCATCAGTGCCATCTGCACAAAGCGGACTAAACATGAACTGCAGGTGAAAAACGTATATTCGTATACGAGTAACGTCAACGAAGGCGATGGGAAGGGTTCGCTGGTCTCGTGAGAGCAGCTGAAATTATGTGTGATATGAGACAAGACGGATACGGTCCAATTCACATGAATGAACATATTTTCACCTTCATCGCGCGGCACTCCAATAACTGCAGGTCGTCTTGTTACGTAGGAATGACCAAGGCTCTGAATGAATTAATAACCACGGGTTTGTTTGTTTGATTGTTTGTATGTTCGTTTTTGTTTGTTTCATATCAGTACTAGGATACAACATCGAAACAACGTTTCGTGCACCCAGATGCTGAGGGTGGCTAATATACCGGGAAGCTGAGAGCTGCAATGACAGTAATCTTACTGTTACATTGGTGTCATTGAAGATACGTTCCGAGAAAATGAGAAGAGAAATAGTTTATCTTAAGTTTACTGAAATGAAATGTCGTATGGCTTTTAGTGCCGGGATATCCCAGGACGGGTTCGGCTCGCCAGGTGCAGGTCTTTCTATTTGACACCCGTAGGTGACCTGCGCGTCGTGATGAGGATGAAATGATGATGAAGACAACACACACACCCAGCCCCCGTGCCATTGGAATTAACCAATTAAGGTTAAAATCCCCGACCCGGCCGGGAATCGAACCCAGGACCCTCTGAACCGAAGGCCAGTACGCTGACCGTTCAGCCAACGAGTCGGACTTAAGTTTACTCATCGATCCAGAAGGAGCTATTGCATATCGCTCTAGTAGGCTCGCCGAAATTCATTCACAAGCGACACTTTAAATTCAAAGTACACTTCTGCATTTCTAGTACCATTAGTGTATTCAAACACTCGCACATAGGCTTTTATATCACACTATCATATAAGCCTACCTTCGACAGTCAAACTTACTATCTATAAGGTAACTGGAAATTCTAAATGGACAATAAATATTTCTTACGAAAAAAGTTACGCATTCCAGGCTTTATGCCGCATTCGAATTGAACCTAAACAAGCTATGCAGTAGTTCCTTACAAAGCATATTGAGTGCAGTTGTAGCTCGGTGTTTCACTTTGACATCTATGGATCTGCGTACACTTGGAAAAGCTACACACAACAGTCCAAAATACTGGCGTGGGGAGATATATCCCAACTTTAAAGTTTATGCTGGTAACTTATTCATTGTGACGAAAAAGACTAAATTTAGAGGAAATTGCCTGGTATGCCCGGATTCATAAGTGCTAAATCTATTCTTGGATTCAAGCATATCCTTCCCGAAGCTAAATACGTCTGAATTTCTGCATGAACGACTTCCTTGTCCAGCTTCCGTAAATCCAATCTCGTTCCATTGCACAAACCGACTTTATGAACTTCATTAACTTTATGGAGTCAATTATAATGTATTTTATTTGGTCACCTATCAAACTATTCGGTTGATGATGTTAACTTGCTCGTTTCTTGGGCAACACAAGTGGTACTTTGGAACAAAGAAAGTGCACTGTGACGTGGACAAAAAGACGACCCATATGGATCTCGTACAATATATTTTTGAAATACTGTTTTCTTTATATAGGTAGTGCCATTTGACCGAGTTCCCCATTTTAGAATTTTAGAAGCCATTCAGTAAATGTAATTCATATTTGAAACTTCACTGGATAACACGTGTTTGTAGCAGTGAGGAAATATTGCCAGGCACTCTGTGAATCCTGCATCGAGCAACATCATGTTTCTAGCAAAAAGTTATTTGTTCCTCGTTGTAAGTAGCTGGCCTAATGTTGAAAGAGCGTAAAGTGGTGCCACGGTTGTCTCGTCCATATGATGAACTCAAGCTGTTTCATTTACTGATAATCCTATGTCAGGCGTGTAGGCCTGCGAATTTAGAGTCATTTCTCCGTCTTTCCAGTGACTTAACTTTACTCAATTCATCTTTATCCAAACGCATCGTTTTAGCCTTCAGTTATCGTTTATTTGTGTAACTGCATGTTTTACCTTTGCCACTTTTGCCTTTGTTTACTCTTTACGTCTTCTTCGTTCAGTTTTAATACGTTGCATTTTAAAAAAGTTACTTAATACACGAAATTCTTAAAAACTTTGACGATCGAGAATTGAAATGAATGGCGTGATATATGAAAGTAGGAAGGGAGAGGATGAAGCCCGGTGCCGACAAAGAGCCTATTTCTGTCGAATACCACCAAGAGGTCTGCTCAAGGTGTTACGTCTTCATCCGACGCACCAATCACCATCAACAGCGTCGTATGCCCTCACTCCATATGAGCACTGCATTTGGTACGCATTCTTGTGATTAGAAATTGTATACCATCACCTCCCTACCCTGCCAGCCAACATGCTGACGGTAAAAATTTTCGACAAATGGGACTCAATCCGCCGAACTATGGTCTAAGTGTACGTCCAAGATGCACGCTGGTTTTCTGAGTCAGACAGTCGGCGCTGAATGTCTGACTCTGAGTGGCAGGTGAGATGTGGCCATTATGAAAGCTGGTTGTCAGCGCAGACAGAGCTGCCACAAAAGAAAAGATATGAAATACAACTGATCAGTGTAGCATGGAACTAGCAAGAGAACAGGCTGCAGCTCTATTGCTGCTAACTGACAATGTTACAACCAAGTTAAAACGAATGAGAAGTGATATACATCCAATTAATTAATATCTATTTACGGAGAGTACAAACACCTTTTTCCACAGTTACTTGTCGACGAAAACAGATTTTTGAATATTTCAGAATGAGTTCGGATACGTTTTGTTTTATTTTGTTAAAATTTGAACACAGGCTTACGAAGAACTGGGCGAATTACCACACTCAACACGAAAATCAACAGAATGCGCGGCAGGTTGTCTGAAACCAGAATGAACGAATCATTCCGGTAAATATCTGAGTCAGAGTACCAGTGCGCAGGCTTCCTGCGCGCAGGTGCATTGTGGCCAGTCCCGCTTAAAAACACAGGACATACTTATGTCGACTCGGCGCCGACTGTCTGACTCAGAAAACCAGCGTGCATCTTGGACGTACCCTAACACGATAACTTCTTTCTTTAACGACCACGGCCACCAGGCACACTGGTTTACTTTTTGCGTATAGATATAGATACTGTGCTTTCATACTCCAGAATGTCCGGCTAAATTGTTAGCGTGCTGTCCTTTGGTGACAGGGGCCCGGGTTCGATTTCCGGCAGGGTCGGGAATTTTAACCATCATTGGTTAATTTCGCTGGCATGGGGGCTCAGTGTATGTGTTGTCTTAATCATAATTTTTCATCCTCATCACGACGCGCAGGTCGCCTACGGGTGTCAAATTAAAAGACCTTCACCTGGCGAGCCGAACATTTCCATGGACACTCCTGGCACTAAAAGCCATAAGCCATTTCATTACTCCAGAATGGTAGAAGATTATTCATTCGTTTCACTGAAAGAGAGTATTTTTCACTAAACAGTTCAAGTATGATGGTCATCATGGCATTTTTCTTGTAACACATATCTTGTACCAGTTTAAGTCTCTCAAACGTTCCTTTCTTTCTCAATAAATTTGTGGAAGGCAACAGAAGTCAGGATGTGTGTAGTTCGAAATCATGCCGATATAGCTGTGTACAAATGTCATGACAGCAAATATCAGACAATAACTCCCCTGTTACACACGTATTTTTCTTTTAAACACGACAGAATTCGTTGCCGTGAGAGATTCATTGTATTTATCCTCTAAAGAAAGCATAAACATCTGTAACTGGTATCAATTTCAGAAGTTGAAATATTCTCGTGTCTGCCTCTGTGGTGTAGTGGTTAGTGTGATTAGCTGCCAGCCACGGAAGCCAGGTTTCGAATCCCGGCACCACAACAAAATTCGACAAGTGGTATGAGGTCTGGAATGGGGTCCACCCACCCCCCGGGAGGTCGACTGTGTAGAGGGGGTTTCAATTCCCACTTCAGCCATCCTCGAAGCGGTTTTTCGTGGTTACCCACTTCTTCTCCAGGCAAATGCCGGGATGGTACCTAACTTAAGGCCATGGCCGCTTCCTTTCCACTTCCTTGTCTATCCCTTCCGATCTTCCCATCCTCTAACATGATCCCTGTGAGTCCACCTGGGCGATGTACTGCTCCTCCTCCTACCCAGTTGTATCCCCCGAGCCAAAGCCCCATGCTCCAGGACACTGCCCTTGAGGCTACAGAGGTGGAATTCCTTGCTGTGTCCGAGGGAAAAGCCAACCCTGGAGGGTTAGCAGATAAAGAATGAAAGAAGAAACATTCTCGTGTTCTCAATATCTCTATGAATGACAGCCAGAATAGCGATTTTATATACCCATATTGATATTAACTACGCAACAATATATAACAGACTGATATACAGTATGTTTTCTATATCGCATGCAACTACATGCACAATATTTTGATATCAATCAATAATTCAAATAGTACAAACCTCCGTTGCTAAATATATGGATTTTTGTTTAATACTGAGCATGACAACAGTTTTGCTTCCATGGAGAGTTCATAGTAAAATATTAGTTCCCTTTTAAAAGAATCCCTTCTAAGGATATTTTTCGTGTATCCTTACACGAAAATAGTCGTCTTGACCTCTAATTTCATAACTAAGATAAAATTACTTGGCACATTTTGCGGTCAGTTGTCCTTCCTGACGCCAACCTCAGCGGAGGAGCTATTGAATATGAAAGATAGTGAATTAAATTTGGTAACGAGATGGAAGGAATTATCTGTGGACTATGAGTAGGAACTATCCCGATATTTGAGTGGAAGTGAAAAGAATGGAAAAGCACAGAAAACCAGTCATAGGACAGCCAACGATAATGACTGAAACCACCCGTCTTCCGAATGAAAAGCTTGGCTCCATAGCCGTAGCGCGTTAACACGCACGGCCATTCCACTCCTAGTAATTATTGAATGAGGAATGAAATGCACAGTTTTTTTCTTTACGGTAAGAGCTTCAACATTGAAAACAGTTGTAAAGAAGCGGCTGTTTCTCAAGAGAGCTGTTTTCCATACGGACGGCTGATGTTTGAATCCCTGTGGTTAATTTGTCAGAATTTTCACGTCATGTCAAAACACAAGATGAGCCAGAGTGATTGCGGTGACTCTAGAAATATGTGCGATAAGCTGAAGGAAAGCTCAATATGTTCCTGGCAGATGCTAAGAGGAGACTAATAGTGCAACTTACTGTTGTTTACGTCGATTTCATAAAACAAAGTCAGTATAGTGAGTGTAGTGGTCAGTTTCTATCGAACGCCCGCAGCAGCTGAGTGCGTAAGGGCGGTAGAAAATCACTTGTCTGTCGTATGAGTCGACTAAAAAGGATTTCCTTGGGGCCCTTATTTTGGAAATATGTGTATGCCACCACATTGTTTCTACTTGTTCGTATCAAGTTCCCGAATTTTAAATTTCCTTGGTCAACGTTTCTTCACTGCTTACCCCGACGGCCCTTTCTCCCTGGTGTCTTTACCTTCATTTTTCGACGCATCAAATCTCATCCACAGTTTTCTATGATTAGCGTAGGATTAAGGGAGGATTTCTGCCCAATGGCACTTCTCCTTCAAACACTAAGCACCACTCCTATCACTCTCTCCCACAGACATGCTCTCTACTTTTACACACCAATCCTACGACTTTCGTTCCTTTTTTCGATACTCGTTGCCAGTTTTTAGCCTTGTTTCTTCTTAAAAACACATTTTGATCTTCAAGATGTTATATTAGTATTTTAACAGTTGTATTAGATTGAAGCATATGTTAGATTTTAAAGCCTCGGGTAAAGATAAACGTTCAAATTAACCATTAAGAAATGAGCTCCTTTACTATTTGACACGTTCAGTGTTCTAATTAGTCGCCCTTATTCTAGAATATCAGACGTAAATTAAAACAGCATGTTTAATCACAAAATTCTATAGAATGACATTCCTACTAAGAGTTAATTTTTCTCTTAAATGCTCTGTCCATCCATGCCTGTTATTAACATTCCCATTTTCGGTGCTCCGATAAGTTTTCTAAACCATAAATCGACCACGGTGGTGTTATTAACGCCGATGTATGTCAGCCGGAGTGGGGTGCACAGGTAGACGTTAGCTGGCTTAATGCGAAATCAATGCGAGATTTGAACCAATGTTGCCGATACCATCCAATAATAGTACTAGCATCTCGCTTCCGCAACGGGTTCAGATCATTAGTGTAGATAAATTCATGATTTGTATGCTTTTGGGAATAACAATGACAAATCTGAGATATGATCTTTGTCGCATTGCACTCTATGGAGAGATCGATTCGAATGTGATTTGGAATGTACCTACAGGTGGGGAAATGTGAATATCTTCCCAACTGTACGTAATAATTAATTTACCGAGCTCGATGGCTGCAATCGCTTAAGTGGGGCCAGTATCCAGTATTCGGGAGAGAGTAGGTTCGAACCCTACTGTTGGCAGCCCTGAAAATGGTTTTCCGTGGTTTCCCATTTTCACACCAGGCAAATGCTGGGGCAGTACCTTAATTAAGGCCACGGCCGCTTCCTTCCCACTCCTATCCCTTTCCTGTCCCATCGTCGCCGTAAGACCTACCGTATCTGTGTCGGTGCGACGTAAAACAACTAGAAAAACAAAATAATAATTAATTTTATGTTGACTTAATTAGAACGAGAACAATGCTAGGTGGTACTTTGATTGATGTAAAAACATTATTATCCAATCTTTGAAAGCCGATTTGTGTGAGCTAAAAGGTAATGAGGTCAAAAGATAAAACTATATCAATTGATTCGAAGTTACTGCTCTTTTGTGAATTTAATAAATTGTTAATTGAATTGACTTACATTTCTCTTTATTTTTATAACGAAGTATAAATGCTGTATTATTAACGTTGACGAATTTAACAGAGTGAGAGAACTAATAAAGATTAATGTCCTTCGGCGTAGTCATCGGTGTTTACAAATAGAAGCATTCAGAAAAATAAAACCAAGTCATTACTGTCCATTAATGTTATATTTGTTAATGGTTTTAGACTCCAATACATTATAAACGAACCGGTAAATAACTAACGGGAGTTGGTACAATGTATACTAGTGTTCATAAAAAACATAACACCTTGAAAGACTAGAAATAGGAATTTCATATTCACAGGACATGTGCATTAGTATGTTCTGCAGAAACGATTAGCTTTTCAGTCAGTATATGTCCTGTTGACTAGTACGCACTGAGTCCTCCATGGGCACTGATAACTTGTTCCATGCGTGATGCATCGACGCGTATAAGGCGCGAATGGCGTCCTGGGGTGTAGCCATCCATTGCTGCATTCATCTGGTTCCACATTTCATCTTTGGTGATTGGAAATGGGTCACAGCGGCGCACCCATCGTTTCACCATATCACACACATTTTCGATTGGCGATAAGTCCAGTGATCGGACGGGTCAGGGCAACAGTCTGACATCCTGTGACACAAGAAGGCACGTGTTCGTGCAGAAATATGTGGTCGCGTATCGTCCAGCTGAAATATGGCGTCTAGGGTGTCGTGCAGAAAAGGTATGGTTACGGGTCACAGGATGTCATTCACGCAGGTCAAACTGGTCACAGTGACCTGAATACGCACCAGCTGTGATTTGTAGTTGTACCCAATAGCACCCCACACCATAAGGCCTGGAGTTGGCACTGTATGTCTTGTGCGAGTGCAGTCAATGTGATGCCTCTCCACCTGTCTGCGGCGAAACAAAATGCGGCCATCGTTTTTAAACAAACAGAACCTGGATTCGTCCGAAAACACTATCTGCTGCCATTCCTCTCCCCAGTGATGTCGTTCCATACACCATTGCAGTCTAGCATGTTTATGCACATTAGTCAGAGGTAGACGGAGAAGTGAACGACTCGCCGGTAACCCAGAGCGTAACGAACGGCGGCGGACTGTCACTCCTGATAGTCACGCATCACACACTACTGTGATAGACATAACAGCTGTCCAAATGGCGAGGCGCGCTTCTGGTAGGTATGAGAGAATCATAAGGTTCCACAGTTCCACAGTTTCGCCAGAGCCGAGGAGGACGCAGATCTGTCCTGCAATGCCATTCGGATGAGGTGTCGACCTTCTCCGCGGGGGGGGGGGGGAGTTTCTGGGTGGTGCGACCATATCTATATCGTTGTACTCTACGAGGCCTTCTGTTAACCATTCTGTACACACCCGTTGCACTGCCGACACACATCGTCCCGCACGAGCAGCAATTTCCCGGATGGATGCATCACGTTCTCTCATACCTACCAGAAGCGCGCTCGCCATTTGGACAGATGTTATGTCTATCACAGTAATGTGTGATGCGTGACTCAGTCGAACGCAACTAATGGATCGGTTTTTAGCTATTGCTCTCTTGGCTGAAGATGCTGAAAGGGAAGACAAAGGCAAAATCGAAGATTTTGGGTTCACGACATAAATTTATCCAGAAATTTAAATGGTGAATTTTGTACATTGCTTCAATCGCTGTTGCGTGATGAAGAGAAATACAAAGTGTATTTTCAAATGAGCATTGTGAAATTTCAACAGCTATTTCAGCTAGTTGAAGAACCTTTAAATAAGCATTTTAAAAAATTTCGTGCACCTGTATCAGCGACCCTAAGACAGGTTGTATGTTTAAGGTGAGTTAATTATGTTGAATATTGTAATAGTTTTTAATGTTCCATTTATTACAAACCTCTAGTGGCATGCATATAATAAACACAACTAGAACTGCATGAAAATATAGGCCTATATTAAATATTAAAATCAGCGATGCACTAGTACTCAAATGGTTCTCTTAATACATTTAATTTTAAATAATTACGAATAACAATGTAATTTATAACTAAGAGTAGTAAATTATAAAATCTAACCTTAACTTACGCTATTGCCACTGAAATAAATTATGGGTAATTCCAATGATACAGTGGCTTGTGCCATTATAGTTACCCGCATTTCGCAGTCTGTAACAGTATCTAGCACTCTTTGTTTTTACCTCAACTTGGATTTCACGGTTTCAGCCATGCTTTGAAAGAAACTAGAAATGGGATCTTGCACTGCCGAACTAATATTAGTCTTCTCCAAGTACTCTTTGAACACTTTAGCTACAGAGCGACTCTAATCTTTCTTCCTGTTACGACTCTCATAAGCTGGCCTGTTGATTAGGGATGACGATGCTGAAAGACAAGAATCCTCAGGCACTCTAGTAAAGGCTTGCACTTCGTTGACATCACTTTCCTCTTGTGTATCCAGTGTATCAGTATTTGATACCTGACTTTGTTGCAATATGAAGGGTTTGAGGAAATATAATACCTTCTCGTATTTTCATGTTTTTTCACTTGACCAGCCCCCCTTTACTGCTACTCCTTCTTCTTGAAGCCATTGCTTTTCTATAGCATTTCCTAATACTTTTCCATTTTCCTTGCATTCACTTCTGAAAGAAATATATGCTCGAAATTAATTATAATGAAACAAGGCTATAGGCAACAAAACATGCTGCTATGTGTAATGTATAAAATCTCTAAAATCGGACCGTTAGACTATTGTACTCTTGTTTGTTTTCAGATTTCTTGCTACTGGTGAAAGTTCCAAAACAATTGCATTCAGCTTCCGGCTTGTCCATTCAACAGTAGCCACTATTGTTCATGGAACATGCCGGATTTTGTGGGAAGTTCTTCAGCCTCAACCGACATCGGAATTGTGGAAAAGGATTGAAGCAGGCTTTCGAGACAGATGGCAGTTCCCATACTGTATTGGTGCAATTGACGGCAAACATGTATCAATCCAAGCACCTACTAGGAGTGGATCTACATTCTATAATTATAAACACTTCTTTTCCATTGTTCTCCTTGCATTAGCAGTTGCTGGCAACAAATTAATTTGCGTGGATGTCGATTCGTATGGCTCTAACAGTGACGGTCGCGTTTTTCGAAATTCTGATCTGGGGAAAGGATTGGCAAACACCAGTCTTAATGTACCACGTGGAAACTCTTTGCTGGGGACTGAAGTTGCAATACTACATGTTGTGATCAGGGATGAAGCATTTCCTCTCCGAAAGTAATTACGTAGGCCTTATTGAAGAGCCAGTTAGAAAATAACTATGAGAAAAGGTTTTCAATTATCGTTTAAGTCGAGCTCGCAACGTCAAAGAAAATGCATTAGGTATAATAACTCAGAAATTTAGGGTGTACCAGCGACGGTTGCAATGGACACAAGCACATGCTACAGACACTGTGTTAGCAAAGTGCGTTATCCACAATTTTTTGAAAGATGATACTACTCGCCTTACGGACGAGCCAACATCTGCCACGGGACACACAGCTTTTCAGCCGCTAGAAAATATCTGGGGAAATGCTTCGGTAGAGGCAATGGCAATTAGAGACAATTTTAAAGATTATTTCAATACCATAGGCGCAGTTCAATGGCAGAAAAACATTGTGAATCTCGGACGTCAACCAGTTAATTGACTGAACATTATTATTACTCTAAAGTCAGAATGTGGCTATGACGAAACCTGTATCAAGTATTATGTAGCCTATAAAAATATTAGTAAATATATAATAGTATACTGTTGTGCACAAACGAAAACCCCGAAGAACAAAGCTTAACAATGACCTGATTTTACGATAACGACTGAACTTTTTAATTTTCATTGTATTCTGAAGTACACGTTATCGTGATATTGGAAGAGCAGTCAAGAAGACATAACTAGTAACTCGTTTCTTTTCTTATTTGTTGTTGTTATCAAAGAATCTAGAAACCTAAGATATAACACTTATGACACAATGATATTAAGCAAAGATATAAAACATAGCACAGTCCAAAGAATGATCTTGAGCAGTGACTATCATTTCCCAACATTCTCCCCACCCTGGTCAACCTCTAGGGGGATGACCAGCTGAATTGGTCGGGCTATTTTGTGTCCCTGTGGGGTTCGAAGAACCACGATCCTTATCTTATGGTCCCTTCCTTCTAGTAACCTCTCTATTCTTGCTCTTTTCCATAATTGGCGTGGTCGTCCATCTTCTTGAATCAACGCCAGATCTCCGGGTCGGAACTCAATGGATCTCCCAGCCACACCTCGAGCTTCATGAAAGCTCTTGAGTTCTAAGAGGTACTCCTTGGTCAATCTTCTCCAGAAGTCGTCTGACAGCTTTTGTCCCAGTCTGAATTCTCTTGTCAAGGCAAGTCTGGTAGTCGGTTTTGGTCCTGTTGGCACGGTCATGAGTCCTTCACCAACAAGAAAGTGTGCCGGCGTCAGGGGTTCAGTGTCATCTCCATGGGAGATCGGTCTTGAATTTACCGCAGCTTCAATGTTATCTAGAGTAGTGTTAAGCTGTTCTTCTGTAAGTCTTGATACTCCCAGAACCTTTCTTAGGCATCGCTTAACTGTGCCTACCATTCTCTCCCACCATCCTCCCCACCAAGCTGTCCGTGGGGCGATGAACTTCCAAGCTATAACCGTCTTTGGCGAGGAATCGATGGGTCTCCGAAGATGACAGTGCCTTCCAAAGTTCCGACAGTTATGCATTGGTGGCCTGAAATGTCCTTGCGTTGTCTATATATATTGTATGTGGCAGTCCACGTTTACCAGCAAACCTTTGAAGGGCCATAAGGAATGTGTCAGTGGTGACCCACACACACCCGCAGCACACACTGCCGCATACACACACTCACTCATGCCTTACACACACTCTGCTACCGTAGACACGCTCACGCACATACGCACACACATACATACGCACACACGCACGCATACACACACCAACAGGTCCGTGAATACTTACCAACTTACCTCATGAGACGAGGCCGTGGACGGGCTGGAACAGACTAAAACAGTCTGGAGCTGGACTCGAACCAAATTAGACTAAAGGGAGGAGCGGGAGACGGAAAGAACCCAGAACCCTTCCCGATAAATGAAAGAACGGGGTCAAAATACATGGGGGTTTATTAATGAAAATAAAGCAAGATAAGGCAATAAGAAAAAAAATTCAAGTTTGAAACATTACTCACGGAGATATGCGTAGAAACTTATCGTGTAGGTTATTCATCCAATCATATCAAGAGGCAGATTGAAAACATATCAAACATGGCCACACAAGCCTCTTACAATCACAAAACTTGTAACGTACGATTTACTTCCTCCACATAATTTCATACACACGACGTATGACACATTCGTCCTCGCAATGAACTAATATCGGTGGACATACATCGAAAGAACTTACATGCACATAAAAAAAAACCATTCACGTTGCATCTCACACATCTCCGCGTATATGGACCAGCATCCCAGAGAAGAGATCCATCACGCAACAATCCGCCATTTGAAAAACGCAGCATCCCAAAAAAAAAAATCAAAGAATAAATATGGCTGCCATAGTTACGAGGCGAGTAAACAATTCTAACAATGAAAGAAGACTCATTCAAATAAAAACAACAAACGTAATATATAATTAGGCCAACAAATAGCCCGAGGAATGAAAATAAGAAAATGTAAATAAAACTTTAAAAAATAACACTGTAAGAAAAGGAGAATGCTGTTAATCAGGCAAGCATACAGCACAACCACACGTACACACTCACCATAGAGACCCAAAAGAAATGTATACAGGTAGAATAATCAGATTTGTCCAGACACATAACGAACACAGAGAGATCCGCATAGCAAGACAAGTGCTTTCATGGACTCATGAGCTCAATACAAGACGCGTAATATAACAAAGGATTGCCGCATCAAGGCAAGGCATATCCCCACATAATTCACAGTAGCTTCATCGTAACCATCACGCTCGCAACGTATTCATATCGCCTCACCACGGACGAACATGAATACCAGTCATAGCGTCAAACACAACGTCACGCATCAAGAGCTCGGCCATGAGAAAATCGACGAATTAAAAAAAATGGCAATAGGTCTCGAACATCAGATCACATACACGCCAAACAAACACACCACTGACTAAAACCATCCTCCATCCTTACAGGTTTAAGTCACACAAAAAACAGAACACACAAGATCAGAGAAAACTAGCAATAAGGCAAAATGCAGCATTAACGGTTAAATGTACATAACTAATACGCCCGCGCAACCATAGCAAGCCAAAAAAAAAGGTTACCTTAATAGTCAGGCGTTGCTCAGAGCATTAGGTAGTCACAAAATAGCGACAGAGATAAAGAGTCGGGCATTCAAGTAGATAAATCCACTGCAGGAAAAGTAAACGGCACAGGTCAAAGATCTCGTATCTCAAAATGTACATTGTTGTATCGAACGCCATGTCGGCTACAACCGTTCTGCGAACTAGTTTCAAAGAAGGCGGACACAAGACTGACTAAGAGGGCACTTCGGCTGATGGCCGGAAGCGCGCTCTGTCAAGGAGAAAACGAGTCATACGTCACGTCCAGGGAATAGATCGACCAAAAAGTCGATAGCGGTCAAAGAATGTATTACATACAGAGGAGTGCGCCACCAAGGGAAACTTAGTGCGGCACAGTGGTCATACTGGAGCTTAACTCTAAATGAACCGCACGTGTAACAGCACAAGTGAATAGCGCTATGTAGGACTTTTCGATCGTCAGGCCTATTTTGATATAGAGGGACCCGGCGAAGTCTATCCCGGTAATTGCAAATGGTTTCGACGGTCTCACCCTATCCGTAGGTAGTGGAGCTTCGATTTGCTGCCCTCTAGGGTTCTTTATGATTCTGCATGGGGGGCAGGCTTGCAAGACCCTCTTAACACTTTGACGAGCTCTGAGGATCCAGAACTCTTTCCGGAGCTCCGACAGTATTACCCGAACTTCTAAGCGATGTAATCTGATATGTGTTTGCCGAATGAGTAGATGCGTGAATCGATGAGAGCCGTCTAGAAGTATTGGGTGCCGTCGCTCCTTAGTGAGTCCGCACAGTGCAATCGACCCCCGAGGCGGAGGAGTCCGCCTTCAATGAAGGGGTTGAAGGGTCCTATTTTGGATTCTTTAGGAATTGGTCGACCTTTGTGGAGTGCTTGAAGTTCTAGTGCAAAACATTCTCGTTGAACAGCTCCTATCCAGTATGTACGTGCCTTTGCGCGTTCCACCGCTGTTAGTTCTCCTGTAAGCTTCTCCCGATTGCGAGTGTTGTGTGTAAAGCGAAGAATCCAACCAGTAATACGCATCAGTTTCCAGTAGGAACTGAACTTAGATCTGTCGATAACGCTGGAATATGTGGTCGTTGTCATTACATGTTTTATGTTTCTCTTCTTCCCCTCGGGAAGTTGCTCGCTTGGAGTATGAGCACCAATGGCCAACATTCCTCACGATGTGCAAGCCATGTGGGTCCATTCCACCACTTGCTCTCATTCCGTATCTGGTCAACACGAAGTCCTCGTGTACGGTGGTCAGCCGTGTTCTCATGTCCAGGGCAATGCCTCCACTGACTTGGAGTTGAGTACGATTGAATCTCCGTTACTCTGTTGCAGACGAAAGTTTTCCATCTGTTTGGGTCACTGTGTATCCAACCCAAGGTGACAGTAGAATCCGTCCGTAGTATTGCCTGAGTGATATCCTGGTCTGTAGCTGCGCAGAAATAGGACAGCAATCGCGCTCCCATAGCGCTGCTAGTAGTTCGAGCCTTGGCAAGGTTACCTTCTTGATCGGGGTAGGCCTGTTCTTGCTGCAGGCCAGATTGACGAGTACGTTGCTTTCCTCGTTCGTGCGAATGTACAAAAGCGCCACATATGCCCTTTCTGAAGCATCACAAAATACGTGGATCTGAACCTTGCGCGCCGTTGAAGTAGCTAGCCACCGTGGAATTTGTATCCGTGAAAGAGAGGATAAGGAGGATGCCCAAGTGTTCCATGATGCTCCGATATCAAGAGGTAGCAACTCGTCCCAGTCAATTCCTCTGATCCACGTATCCTGGAATAACAGATTACCGAGGAGGGATTCGGGGAATAACAGTCCGACTGGATCATAGAATCTAGCCGTAATCTGTAATAACTTCCTCTTGGTGATTGGTCCTTCAGGTAAAGCCTTCGTGATTTCCTCTGGATTAATGTAAAAGTTATCCGTTTCTGTATTCCAGTAAACGCCTAGTGCCTGCGTCTCTACGTTGATCTCTTGACCTTCGGCTCTCCAGATGGTCTTTAGCGAGTCTGAATTAGTGGCCCATTTCGCTAGGTGGAAGTTCATCAATTTCATCAGTGCACTAAGTTCGTAATCACACCATTGCCATTCTCTGCGCCGGATACGAAGTCGTCCATAAAGGTATTGTCATCTATGAAGGGTGCTGCAATAGGAAATGTCGTCTTGTATCTGTCAGCGAATTCCCTCAGTGTTGCTGAAAGCAAGAACGGACTGCAAGTCAGGCCGAATGGGAGCCTAGTGAAGCGATAGGTCACTACCTCGTCCGTCGTGTGGTAACTTCCGTTACTGTCCTAGGTGACCCTGTACCACAAAAATCTGGTCAAGTCCCTGTCATCCTCGTGCAAGACCAGCTGAAGAAATGCCAGTGTAATATCAGTAATGATGGCCATGGGATGTAGCCTGAATCTTAGTAGAATAGCCAGTGTCTCCGGTAGCAGATTTAAACCTGCCTCTAAAGCATCGTTGAAAGACGGAGAGTTGGTTTTGTGAGAATATGCGTCAAAAACTATTCTCAATTTTGTTTTTCCCAGTTTCTCCTTCTTTACAGCTTGGTGGGGGAGATAAAATGTGGTGTTCTTTGGATCTCCAGTCGGTGTGACTTCTATTTGTCCTTTCATGATATGTCCAGCATTTGGTTGCAGTACACCTCCTTTAGAGTGCTATTGTTTTGAAGTCTTTTGATCAAGGTATCAAATCGAAGTTCCGCGTTTATCCTGTTACTTGAAGGAAGAACATCCTGCTTTCTTGGTAGGCAGACCCCTCTCCGGCGACCTTCAACGCGATAGGTTGCCTAGAATTATTGAAGAATAGCAGAGTCTTTCTCAGTTGGGTCTCGATTTTGATTTGCAACTATTCCCATTGTCTCTAGATCTCTGAATTGTTTTAGTTCATCATCCAAAGGTGAGCTAGCTTGTCGAATGAAGTTCACAACAGTAGAATTCACACAAGTCCCTGGTCGGCTTCCATTTAAGATTCATCCAAAAATTGTCGGAATCAGAACGATCGATTCAGATATTCGAATCGGTGAACCCTCCTTCACTATTTTCCAATATTGGTCACTGCCAATTAAGATCTCCACGGGCAGGTTTTCTTTCGAATCAGACCTAGGGTCCTACCTGCAATTTGCGTACGTGCGCCCAAGTTTTGATTTCTTGTGGAGCTGCTTGTTGAGGTGAGAGTGAGTGTGCACTTTCGTAAGCATTCATGGAAACCGTAATGTTTGTGTAAACTCCCTTCATACTGAATCTAACGACTCTGCGCTGACATGATGGGTTAGTCTGGGACTCAAATGTGCAAACAGTCAGTTCTCTTTTGCCCGTGGTTAGTAGCTGTAGGTCGTCTATTAGTGATCTTGATATAAATGTTGCCTGACTTCCACTGTCTAGTATACATCGAGTAAGTCGGCTTAGCCCTGTAGGTCCAGTGATTCTTACTTGAGCTGTCTGCAAGAGTGTGAAACCTGGTGTGGTGATATCTATTTTTCCTACAGAAGCTGTGTTGTCCCGATCTTCTGAGGTCCTGTGACTCCTCTCGTTGTCGCAAAGGCACTTATGGTGCGACTTCTTGCAGTTAGCACACACTGCCCTTCCTTTCTTTCGACAATTGAACGCCGTATGGCCTCGATTGAGGCACAGGAAGCACCGGTTTGCTCTCTTCAGCCTCTCCTTTCGCTCCGTAAAGTTTGTGATTTTCTTACAGTCCTGAGCCCAGTGACCTCTTGATTCACAAAAGACGCAAAATGGTTCCGGCCCCTTAACCTCTTTTCCTGCTAAGCCTTTAAGATCGGCACGGACGCGAAGAGCTTCTGCCGTAGGCGGGTAGCTTGATGATATGGAGGTTTCACCACGAATCTTTTGTGTATAAGCGCTCCGTCAACTTCCCCACCGAGAAACTTCATTAGTTTGAGGATGTTACCCTCCTAAAGGTCTTTTCGCTTTGCGTGAATGATCCAACAACGGCATATATCGTTTGGAAATGCTCGGAGGATCTTCGGTTCAAGTACTCGGCCATAGGCGTTCACGTCTTCCCCGAGAGCTCGCAGAGCTTGAATGCGACGATTACAGTCAATAAACGTTGAATTAAGTGCGTTCGGTGTGGCATACTGGATGGGCTTAATACATTCTATGTAGTCCATGTGGGCTTGAATGTTTCTATTCTTGTCACCGTAGCGAGCTTCAAGAATTTTCTTAGTCTCTTCATAAGTCTCGGCCGTCACTGCGATGCCCTCAATCAAGTGCTTCGGTTCCCCCTCTAAATAACCCCTCAGAAATATATGTTTATTAATAGTAGAGAGTGACGTGTCCTTATCGATTGACTGTTCAAACTGTTCCCAGAAACGTGCCCATATTTCTATATTACCTGAGAAGAGTTCTAGTCTTATTGGGAGTCTTAACGTGGTTGAGGGAACAGCTGAGGCAAGTGTTGGTACCGTCTGTGTGTTCGTGAGTCTAAGATTCCACATCCCACTTTCAAGGTTTTTCTCCATCCCATGCGAAATGCGGATGATAGCGCGCTTGGCGTTCTCTATGTATTCCTCACTTGTTCTTATGTCATCAGCGTACGCGGTGTCATCCAGGAGGTCGCGAACCTCATCGTCCAGGGTTCTTAATTTATCCAAAGTCTCTTGTAACCTATCCTTACAGTACTCGTAATCCTCGGAAGAGGTAGACTCAGTAAACTCTCGTGCTTTCTCCACGAGACATGTGACGTTTGCCCTTTCCCTAGCACGTCTTCTTTTCAATTGATGTAGTCGTGTGTTCGCGTTACCGCCTTCCGTACTGGGCCTCTAGACGTGAATTTGCTATAGTAAAATAGTGTATTTGATAGGGACTTCGTAATAGCGTGAGAAATATTTCGTTACTTGATCTATTATTAATCGTACTCTGACGTATTGTGACGTAGTTCAAGGAAAGCCAGGAGATGGCAGCACTGGTCACTCAGTCGTGCGTGAAGTCTCCTCCAAGTGACGTAAATAAACAATATGGCTACCATTCCAGCTTAACCAATAAACTATCTATGCGTTTAAACTACAAATACTATCTATGTCCCATTTTTTTATCTTACTATGCCTTATGCGGTATTTGAAGGTTCCTTATTTCAGATATTAACAGGAACAAAAATACACATCTGAGAAATGTTGCCTTACGTTGATGACTTGGCGTGATAGGTTTTATTTCCACGGCAGCAATTTTCCCGTAGTCTCTTTACGGAACGTGTAGTAAACGAATTATTATTTAGTCTCTAGTATATTGCCCATTCGCGCTGGTGTGTAGTTCTTCCCGGGTTTCGGCACCAAAATTATATCGTGATATTGGAAGAGCAGTCAAGAAGACATAACTAGTAACTCGTTCCTTTTCTTATTTATTGTTGTTATCAAAAAATCTAAAAACCTAAGATATAACACTTATGACACAATGATATTAAATAAAGATATAAAACATAGCACAGCCCAAAGAATGATCTCGAGCGGTGTCTATCAATTCCCAACACACGTAATTATAAATAACATGTATTACCTTCTCTAAAATAGTTACATAAGGTACAGTATGCTGGATACGCGAGTGACTATATTTAGACATCGTATTCTGTTACCTTAAATGGATATTGTGATTTTTATTGATGGCTTGTGGATAGACAGCCTTTCCTTGATCATTGATATGCTAAAATATCAACATTATTATTGAATTTTCAATTTTAAAAGTACCTTACCTGTTGAATTTCCGAGTTCCTTGCTCATCTAATCCCACGCATTATATCATGAAGTGGTATTGCTATATAACTTATGACATTTATCATATAGAAACGTGTACTTTTCAACTAATTGAATACGTTTTGTAGCAGTCCATTTTCAGCACAGCGCAGGTTAAGCGTCTCTCGGGAATGTGAATAGACCGGTAGATGCAAAGTGGGTATCGGCCCTTGGGTTTCGTCCCTTAAGAGGCCACGGCTTGTCCGTGGTCCAACAGCTCTGTACTCTGTCCGGCCAACCGAGCAGAGGAGAGGTGGCCACGGCTCTACCGTGGCTCTAAGCCTCTGCATTCGGGAGACGGGACAGGGGCACAGGGCTGGACTTCACGCCTGGCCCCACCCGTCGGCTGTCCTGAGAATGGTTTTCCGTGGTTTTCCATTCTCCTGCACTAAGGCGAATGCCGGGACAGTTCGTAGTATAGGCCACGGCCGCCCACCCCCTCACCTTCTCCGCACATCTCCTTCACCGTAACCAAACTCCCGGCCTGAGAGACGGCGGACCGAGCTCGATAGCTGCAGTCGCTTAAGTGCGGCCAGTATCCAGTATTCGGGAGATAGTGGGTTCGAACCCCACTGTCGGCAGCCCTGAAGATGGTTTTCCGTGGTTTCCCATTTTCACACCAGGCAAATGCTGGGGCTGTACATTAACTAAGGCCACGGACGCTTCCTTCCCATTCCTAGGCCTTTCCAGTCCCATCGTCGCCATAAGACATATCTGTGTCGGTGCGACGTAAAAACAAATAGCAAAAAAAAGAGACGGCGTAACCGTCGAAGAGGCCCGCCTCCCCCTTCAGGGGAAGAATGAAAACGTTTAGTAGTAGTAGTAGTATTAGTAATGTGAATATCTGCAGAGGAAGCAAGCACTGTGTACCACCAGTGTATCGCATGGACTCAACGCAGTTCCGAAAACATCCGACTTGTTTACGAAGGTTATCGAAGTTAAATACCGGCGGGAGGAGCGGAAGAAATATTCTCGCCAAGTAACTTCCTCGTCTTCGGCGCGGCGCGTTTCCCCTCCAGTCTGTGTATGTGTGAGCCACCGCATCTAACAAGGAAACATACACAAAGGTGAAGTCGCCGATCGCGATGAAACTTAGCAAACACATTGAGGTACATGTAAAAACAAAGCCAGCATCAATTTTAGGCGCCAACATTCATTAGCGCGTTAACTAAGGGACCTAAAAGTTGCGACATTTCAAGTTCCGCGCGATCAGCGATGAATACCTGCTGGCCAATGCTAAGCCGGCACACACACTTCCCGTCTGGAGACACACCCTCTGCACCGCCTTTTACCCTCCAAGTGGTTCTCCCCGGCACGTTCCCCTCCCTTCTCCTCGCGCTGGCCGGCTGCTTGGCTGTGGAACGAGACCGGCGCTATATTTTGCTTCTTTACGTACTATAATTATTGAAATCCTTTAAATCACGTTCCGTTTCACACATAATGATAATAAATAACCTAAACGTATTTACTAATATTTTATGCAAATGTTATATTTTCATTCCTGCTAATTCCGGTGAGTTGTCAATTCGTGGGTACAACCCCGAGTTAAGCACCATCGGGCGTGGACAAACGTGGTATAAGGTACCGCGTCCGACCTAGGCTTAAATTATTATTTACGTCTGAAACACCTTGAAGCTGTCGGTAGTGTCATTTAGAGTGGACATACATATGAAAGTTATTAAAATAAATCACCCACCTTGAAACAACATTACATATCCTTTTATTTAAAGAAATTACGTGCCTGGGTAGAGGATCGCAATGAATGTAATGAGATGTTTTACCTCGGCATATCAAAATATGGTTACAGGTCCAGACCTTCTTTTCATGTCCACTCCCCTACCCCCATTTTGTGTACGCTATCAGTTGTGTCATAACGAAACGAAATCGCGAACAACAGCAATTATAAACTCCGAGTTAGAAACTGCTGGTATTTCCCGTATTACGTACTCTGGTATAAGGAATCTAGATAGAATGTTTTTATTTGTGCTTGTATTGAACGATGTATTTATGTTTTGCAGTGGAAGGCACAACACATTTCAATTGCAGCCATGGTTGTCGAACATAAATCAATTAAATGCATAGACAACTTTGATATGAGTATGACATGGAATGATTGACGTAATAAGCAACGTCTTTAAAAAGAACTAAAGATGTGCATTTATATATGACCGAGCTCGATAGCTGCAGTCGCCTAAGTGCGGTCAGTATCCAGTAATCGGGAGATAGTGGGTTCGAGCCCCACTGTCGGCAGCCCTGAAGATGGTTTTCCGTGGTTTCCCATTTTCACACCAGGCAAATGCCGGGGCTGTACCTTAATTAAGGCCACGGCCGCTTCCTTCCAATTCCTAGGCCTTTCCTATCCCATCGTCGCCATAAGACATATCTGTGTCGGTGCGACGTAAAGCAAAATAGCATTTATATATGCAGTAGATATACCATAATCACAGGTAGAGCTGTAGTCCTACTTACTCGTACTTTTGCGCTATAGCTGACAGAGGTCTATGTATTCAACAAGTAGGCATATTAAAGTATCACACTACAGTCTTCTGGGTAAAATGGCAGTTACATACGTAAAGGTGTACATGGCTATTGTACGAACTGGTACAACAACAAAAAATTACAAGGCACCACAATAAATGACTCCATATACATTACATCGGGCGAACTCCTCGTCAATAATAGTAAGCAAAAACAATTTATGGTCTATTCGGCACATTACAAAATAGTGAAAAGACGACTGAAACAAAACACAATTAACAACAGGCACCATACTTTTCTCAAGGGACGTATGCTTTACAATAGTGGTGTTCCTCGTAGAAGTGTGCGACGCACAAGTCCTTTGTACACCACGCACATTTGACAAAACCAGTATTCGGGCACAAAGAACATACCAAGCCAACACTGTCAAAGGAATACACTACCGGGTGTTCGAATTGTCCAGGATGATCATCAAGGTACCCACTGCGGTACCACGAGTACTTCCACATGTTTATGAATCGAGGAGATGTCAGCTGGAAATGTAACAGTGATTGCAACTTTAAGATGGTGTTACGGTGATGCAGCACGATGCCGGTATTCATAAGTCGCAGCCCGGAATACATTCGTCTGGTGTATGTTTTCCAAATCCGAAACCCATACACGTCAAATGGCTGACAAACGGCTGTAGCGCCGGCTGGAATCTTCATAACTTCAACTTCCGTGCCATGAACAAGCGCATTGTGGCCAGAGAAAGAATCTAACAATAAAATATTTTGTCCATCGGGTAAACTTGGTTTCAAGATGTCATTATACCAGCTCTGAATTTCTGCTTTGCCCATCTTTCCAGACGTGGTGCACACGGCATGAATATTTTCGTGTGAAAATATTCGTTTCTTAACAAGGGAACCAGAAACGCCATTTCTTTCCTTTAAAACGATTAGCAACGGGGAGAGTAGCTCACCTTCTGCTGACATGGTAGGCATAATCGTGTAGCTGTGCGTAGTAGAGGGAATTGATTGGACCACCGTGCTAATCGACTTTTCTCCTCGGCGCGCTAATGTTCTGCCGGTGTACATTTCCAAATTAAAGCCGCTTTGGTCGCTGTTAAAAACATGTGATGGGCTGTATAACTGTATTTTTTCTTTTACGTTTTCCACAAACATTTGGGCTTCCACCATAACGTCACTTTCCTTATCAAGTTTTCTCGTTGTTGTCACGACAGTAATTTTTCGGGATGTGATCCCAAATTTCTTTTTGAAGTCGTACACCCAGCGTGAGGACGCTTTAAAGTCATGGAGCCCGCGAGAGCGGGCACTTTGCATTGCCCAGTGTTTGATTGTGGCGTCATGGATGGTAGACGTACGGTACTCCGCGTCAAAGTTTTTCTTGCAATCCATCGCAATAAGACCAAATTTGTCTCGGAGAGAGCCTCCTTCATCCACAACTTTTTTCCAGGCGGAGAGCTGTGACACACTATGTAAACGACGGAAGTGCTTTTGCACAGTTGTAAATTTAAGATTTTTCCGTTTTCCACTCCTCCAGAAGTTGATTGCTCTTGTTTTATACTGTAAGTCTACGGTGTCCGCCGAACTGGCACTGTCTTGGCTTCGTCCCGGTTCTGGCTCGCTATATTCAATATCCTTTTCGGTTTCCTCCGACTGATCAGACTTGTACGTCAAACTTGTAACGTCCTCCAAATAGAGACTGTCACCTTCAAGACAGCAACTTATAAGCTCTGAAACAAAATTAAACAAATAACTTAAATACATGTTGTTATGTGTATAGACTATGTATTGACAGGAACAACGGAGAACACAACTGTTCGTTTAAAAACAACGAGAGTGTTATCGGTAATGAAATTAAATGTCGTATGGCTTTTAGTGCCGGGATATCCCAGGACGGGTTCGGCTCGCCAAGTGCAGGTCTTTCTATTTGACACCCGTAGGCGACCTGCGCGTCGTGATGAGGATGAAATGATGATGAAGACAACACATGCACCCAGCCCCCGTGCCGTAGGATTCAACCAATTAAGGTTACAATCCCCGACCCGGCCGGGAATCGAACCCGGGACCCTCTGAACCGAAGGCCAGTACGCTCACCGTTCAGCCAGCGAGTCGGACAGAGTTATCGGTATCAACATATCATAAACCTACAATTTCACATGCAGCGCAAAAGACCACGCTTCAAGCTACGTTATTACGGCCTATGTCCGCAGTGTGACATCTCCCCGTGAGCGTCAAAATCTATTTGACAATAGTTGACTGCTTAACACTCACCCTCAATCGCGTCATAAAGCTGCAGCTCCCGAAAGTTCAGCGGACCGTCTTCACCGTGACTTCCGTGCTTTGCTTGAAGATGAAAAATAATTTTTGACATGCTCAGTGACATTGCCCTTAAGGACTCGTCGCAAACGTTTTCATAAATATTTCATAAAATGTACACTGCCCATACAATGTGGAAATTCCAAGGGAGAGCTATGAGGACGGCTGATAGCGTACGCAGTGTAGCACAGGTTCTGTTCGACAGCTAAGCAGACGGCAGCGCGGGGAGAGGGAAACGAGTGGTGCTGAACCAGGCGGGGCGGAGGGGAGGAGGAGCAGAGGTGTGGCACAAAGCAGTGTTCCGGCTAAGCATTGGTCAGGAGGAATTCATCGCTGTTCGCGCGGAACTTGAAATGTCGCAACTTTTAGGCCCCTTAGTTAACGCGTTAATGAATGTTGGCGCCTAAATTTGATGCTGGCTTTGTTTTTACATGTACCTCAATGTGTTTGCTAAGTTTCATCGCGATCGGCGACTTCACCTTTGTGTATGTTCCCTTGTAAGACGCAGCAAAAGAATACTTTCCTGCCTTCGCGCTGCGTCTCCCTTCCGCTAGATGTGAGCGGGAGTTTACGGGAAAGTCCCCTTCTCTCTTTATTTATCGATGTTTTTGAAGTGTTGTATTTCTTGATGATATTGTACACTGTATCTGCTTCGTTTAATCCGCGAGTGGTCGCTATCTGAGACTTTCTCTCATTGTGAGTTTACTTCTCAGCGATGCAAGGGAAGTGACTGTTCCGTCTTCTAGCTGAGTTGGTAACTGTCGTAAGCGAGGCGATTCACATTTGAAGGGTAAGCATCCCCTCCTCTAGTCGGAACAAACGTTCGTACGAGTCCGTGCGCCCTGCGTGAGAGGTTCTTTCATCGTGCGGCCAGTGGTGTTGGTGTTATTTTCAAGTTGAGAGGGAAACTTTCTCCTCTTGTAGGCGTTAGTATTTGACGTAAGTGACGAGCGAAACGTTCTCCATTTGCAATTACTGATAAACGAGTCTTCAAAGTTATGAGTCGAGGAAGAATGCTGGGTAATAGGCACTGTTACAAACTCCAGCCAACTCAAATGTTATAGAGCAGGGCCTCTCAGGGTGCATGCGCCTACTGCATGCACTGTGCACGGTCAAAAGAGGACTTCTCTTGGTTGACCAGAGTGCAGACCCCCACTCCTCGATTTGGAGCAATAGCGCTGTCTCTCTCTTTCCCCACACCTGTCTCGCTTGCTCCCCCTACCTCCCTCTTCCTCACTTGCTCCGTAGCGCTCCAAATCCGAGCTGAGTTGAGCCGAGTTGAGCCGAGTAGTCCAGAGATGAAGCGTTGGTCCGAGCCGAGCCGAGCGGGACCGATGCACTGTGCACAGGAACTCTGCGCCGCTATTTGCACGCGTGAGATTTTGGGCGTTTGAGAGGCCCTGTTATAGAGAAAACCTATTTATTCTTGGATTTGCATTGATACTGACAGAAAATTCTATACTAATAACAATGTTAATGATTTTACGTCCCAATAACTTTTACGGTTTTGCAGGTGCCGAGATGCCGGAAGTTTGCCCCACAGGAGTTATTTTACATGCCAGTAAATCTACGGCAGACTTATCTGAGCACCTTCAAATACCACCGGACTGAGCCACGATCGAACCTGCCGACTTGGGTTCAGAGAGCTAACACCTTAATCATCTGAGCCATTCAGCCTGGCACTGTTGTGAATATATGTGACGGAACGAATGACTAATTTCCATTAAGTAGTAATTTGTTTTACCGGGCGAGTTGGCCGTGCGGTTAGGGGGGCGCGCCTGTGAGCTTGCATCCGCGAGATTGTGGCTTCGTATCCCACTGTCGGCAATCCTGAAGAGGGTTTTCCGTGGTTTCCTATTTTCACACCATGCAAATGCTGGGACTGTACCTTAATTAAGGCCACAGCTGCTTCCTTCCAACTCCTAGCCCTTTCCTATTTCATCGTCGCCATAAGACCTTTCTGTGTCGGTGAGACGTAAAGCTACTAGCAGAAAAACATTATTTCTGTAATATACGGCTAATCGTTTCATCATTTTATATAAAATGTATAACTCAGACTTTGCGTCTAATTTCAGTAATTCATTTCATTCTTACGTCCCGCAAAACTTAGGGAGATATATTTATTTTAAAGGAAGTTTAATGTGAGAGAAAGTCTCACGTGCAACCACTCGTGTTACAATTTGGCGTATGATTTGCCTTCTTCATACAGAATTGAAAAAGAATGCCTAGAACCTGTTTTCCAGTCTTTGACCGGGTCAGGGATGTAATGAATGAACCATATAGGCTAGTATTACAATGGGGTCGCCACTCTCAAGGTGATATTAATGACTAATAAATGTTATGAAATGATAATGGAGAGTGTTGCTGGAATGAAAGATGACAGGGAAAACCGGAGTCCAGCACAAATCTCTCATGGAGTGACCGGGATTTGAACCACGGTATCCAGCGGTGAGAGGCCGACGCGCTGCCGTCTGAGCCACTAAGGCTCTTCATACAGAATTATTATTTCTTTTCTTTCTTCCATTGTAGTTTCCTTTCTAATTTTCCCCATTCCACCTTGAATCACCACTATCAACTTCTAATGTAAACAAGACTCGTAACTCTATTCCCTTCTCAATGTTCAAGTCAGTACTGATGCGTACTGCTCTGTTTTGTTGATAGCTTTCATCGGTGTGTGTGTGTGTGTGTGTAGACTTCTGTCCAGGCCTACTACCACTGCCCAGCCTTATATTCCTCACCTCTTCATGTACGATCAGCATTTTCATCATCATCATCATCATCGTACTCGCTTCGGCGGTACATATACTAAAATTGGAACGATACAGAGAAGATTTTTTTTTTTTTTTTTGCTAGGGGCTTTACGTCGCACCGACACAGATAGGTCTTATGGCGACGAAGGGACAGGAAAGGCCTAGGAGTTGGAAGGAAGCGGCCGTGGCCTTAATTAAGGTACAGCCCCAGCATTTGCCTGGTGTGAAAATGGGAAACCACGGAAAACCATTTTCAGGGCTGCCGATAGTGGGATTCGAACCTACTATCTCCCGGATGCAAGCTCACAGCCGCGCGCCTCTACGCGCACGGCCAACTCGCCCGGTCACAGAGAAGATTAGCATGGCCCTGCGCAAGGATGACACGCAAAATCGTGAAGCGTTCCACATTTTTTGTCCGCCTCTGTGGTGTAGTGGTTAGCGTGATTAGCTGCCACCCCCGGAGGCCCGGGTTCGATTCCCGGCTCTGCCACGAAATTTGAAAAGTAGTGCGAGGTCTGGAACGGGGTCTACTCAGTTGACCTCCCGGGGATTGGATTCTCACTTGAGCCATCCCGAAAGTGGTTCTCCGTGGTTTCCCCACTTCTCCTCCAGGCGAATGCCGGGATGGTACCTAACTTAAGGCCACGGCCGCTTCCTTCCCTCTTCCTTGCCTATCCCTTCCAATCTTCCCATCCCTCCACAAGGCCCCTGTTCAGCATAGCAGGTGAGGCCGCCTGGGCGAGGTACTGGTCATACTCCCCAGGTTCGGTTTTTCCCTCGGACTTTGCGAGGGATCCCACCTCTACCGCCTCAAGGGCAGTGTCCTGGAGCGTCAGACTCTTGGTCGGGGGATACAACTGAGGAGAATGACCAGTACCTCGCCCAGGCGGCCTCACCTGCTATGCTGAACAGGGGCCTTGTGGAGGGATGGGAAGATTGGAAGGGATAGACAAGGAAGAGGGAAGGAAGCGGCCGTGGCATTAAGTTACGTACCATCCCGGCATTCGCCTGGAGGAGAAGTGGGGAAACCACGGAAAACCACTTCGAGGATGGCTGAGGTGGGAATCGAACCCACCTCTACTCAGTTGACCTCCCGAGGCTGAGTGGACCCCGTTCCAGCCCTCGTACCACTTTTCAAATTTTCGTGGCAGAGCCGGGAATCGAACCCGGACCTCCGGGGGTGGCAGCTAATCACGCTAACCACTACACCACAGAGGCGGACGATCAGCATTTTACTGTACGTATTTCAGCTTATTGTATGCATAATGTTTCGTTTCAATTGATGAAGGACCGAACAACGTACGCAGATTGCTACCGTGCCTATTTTATACTGGGTAATGGGTAAATTGGTTTCTGTATGAACACTAATCTCCGTCTGTGTATACTGAAGCCGTATGGTCCGACTCCTTGGCTGAATGGTCAGCATTGGGGCCTTCGGTTCATATGGTCCCGTGTTTCCCGGCCGGATCGGGGATTTTAATGGCGTTTGATCAGTTCTTCTTGCTCGGGGACTGGTTGTTAATGTTGTTCCTAACACTCTCCTCTTCATATTCAGACAACACACCACTCTACCAACCACCATAGAGGCAAGCAATAGTGATTACATCTCCCCCATATAGAGTTGGCGTCAGGAAGGGCATGCGGTCGTAACACAGGGCCACATACACATGCGCGTCACCGTTCGCACCTTCGACCTCACAAGGTGTGGGAAAAATCGGTAGAATAATAATAATAAGAAGAAAAATACATATTGAAACCGTATGCAAACGTAAATATTTGAGTCGTCAATAGCAACAATATTTACTGCTTACAGGACGAGTCGTTATCGTGCAACTTCATTTGAGTGAGGTAAATTTAAATTCATGTGCAAAGGATGTTGAAAGCTCAGTTCGCCTAATGCGTCATGATCGTCATCTGTAACGTGTAATCTCATACTTGACCTTGCATTCTGCAAGTCACTGACACAAGTCAGTCACGTTCACGCGCGCGGGAGGACCAAACCTGTCTGCTGCATTTCCCCGATACTACGTGAGCTTGACTCAGTTTCTAGAAGCAGTACGGAACTTTGAATGTATTGTAATATTTCGTAAGCATAGAAGGTGGTTAGACAGACATATATTTCATTGCATTAGTGACTAGACTCCTAAATTGTAAAATATGTGTATTCAAATGCAGGACATGGTAATACTAGTCATGGAGAGTGAGTAGTTGTTTAGTGAGAGTTCTAGTCCCTTCTCCTCTTCAGAAGGCTGCCCTTCCCTACGTCAGGCCATTAGGATAAATGCCATAGGGAGCACTTAATAGACATTCAACCAGCAGGCTTCCCTTCCCTATACCAGACCGTTAGGATCAATGCGATAGGGAGAATTTAACAGGCATTCAATTACCAAGCTGCCCTTCCCTACGCCACAACGTTACGATTACCGCGATAGGGAGCATTCAACAGGCGCTTACCGAGGCATTCAACGGATAATCAACAAGGCGTTCACATGCGATGGAATTCTGCATATAAATAAGGGCGTTTTTCTTAATATGTTTATTACAAATACATATAAATCAGTATTAAGCATTTTATACAATCAATCAATCTGCATTTAGGGCAGTTGCCCAGGTGGCAGATTCCCTATCTGTTGTTTTCTGTATTTACTACATTTATTCAATTTACATTATTGATAACACAGTATCTACAACAATGTAGTACAAGTAAACCTCATCCAACAAACAAATTACATGAACCATATTTAAACCTATGTGAAGTAATAATGGTCAATGAGGCTATTACCCCCGGCTAGAGTATCTGTTGAGTTGGGTGTAATAAATCTCTTATCATCATTAATTAGAGTAACTTTGTTTATTAACTGAGTATAAAGCTGATTGTTTATTCTTTAAACTCATACATTTTCTTCGTTAATACTGGTGAACTATTGGTAATACAGTTCTTATAATCATCTACGCTCAGATCGTTCTCAACAACATTCTTCTTAATGCCTATCAGTTTCTTAATTACAGCGTCATTTTCAGGTATAGTGCTGTATGATTTATCTTTAGTGCCTACAAAACCGTTAAAGACTTTTCCTTTGAGTTCATCTTTCACTTTGCCAAGAGCATTTTTGTTAACCCGTGGCAGGTTATAAACATTATTTTCTGGGTAGTCACGTGTATAAAACCTGTCTAGAACTGGTTTTATATCATAGTAAATGCCATTTGTTTTAATCTCGTATATAAAACTATTAGTGTCTCAGTAGAGCAGCTTTGTGTTATAAGCGTACTTATTCTTCTAATATTCATAGTGAAAAACTTACATGAGCATTTTGGATAATTCAATAACATAGTTTGGTTTGTCATAGGCTACTTTTAATCGATTCATTTGTATTAAAACTAAATCTTCATAAATAACTGCACAGACATGGAAGTCAGGTTTACTCATTAAGTTGTTAGCACCATATCTTCTACCGACATTCTCCCATTTTGTAACTACTTTCACATCTACATTTTTATCAACATTTTCAATAGTTTTCCCGAAGACTGAATTAATTATGAGTTTGTAGAAGCCTTTCTCTTGCAAAAGCATTTGCGGACATCATTCTTTACTTAGTATTGAAATCGATGTAGGATCTTAGCCATGGTGACTGGTGAAATTCAAGAACCGGAAGAATTTTAGTAAGCTTCAACCCATTTCGCAAACATTGTTTCAAGTTACGACAGTGTATTACGTACTTAAATTTATCATTTAAGTTTGCAGTTAACATGTTTGTTATGGATGTGATATATGGAGATTTCATATTTTTGGGCCCCCTCTAGGGACACCGAGACCATGAAGTCGGTGTGGGGGGCTTGTGTGCTTGTTGATCTCGAGGGCTGTGCCAGCTCAGGGTTACCAGTGCTGGACTGGCCTCGGTGTAGGGCCAGACTAACAAAGTGCCCCCGAGAGGTGCCTGTGCTCTTTATTCTTCGATACTATTTCCACCCTTCTATTCTCACCTTCCTAAATTCCATTCCTCTTCCTGTCTAGCCAACACCTCAACCTCTGGTAGTAAAGTTCTACGGAGGTTTAACCCTCCCCCAATCACTAGTTTCGAGTCATAGCGAGGTCATGCATGCCTACTGGGAGAGTAGTTCTTAGCGACCCTCCCCAGTCACAAGTTTCGGGTCGTGGCGAGGTGATGCAAGATTACTGGGAGAGTATTTGTTAGCGACCCCCTCCAGATACCGGGCACCCTCTGGAGTATATAGCCTTACATTCGGTACGTCAGGGCTCTGCCGAGGGTCGACCTTTTATATCCCGGGTACTCGTAGAACTATGCCTGTTTTTCAATTTTTTGTTTTGATTTTGATTCTCCGAATGCTGCAGGCCTTAAAACTGCGTCCTATAATTGTTCAGTTAGGAAACGTAAGCGTTTCAATCGTGTTGGCCTGTCTAGTAGGGAAGTTTCTGTGTAGCGTCTGCCACGATTTTTGGTTGTGACCAGAATCGATGACATAGCTTTCTTTAAGAGAACGCGTTTCTGATAAGCAATGCTGCGGAAGGTCTTGTTGGTGAAGTAGATGAACTGAGGAAATTGCGGCATGGTAGCGTACTCATTAAGACTAGAACACTCATGCAGAGTAAAACGTTATTGGAAGCCACAATGTTCGAACCAGTGCCAGATAAGAATGAAGAGCCACAAATCCCTTAACTCCTGCAAAGGAGTTATCTTTCATAGTGTGCCCGTTCGCATCTCGTAGACCAACAACAAAATGGCGGCGTAGGAAGGTATGGCCCATGCGATCTACTAAGGCAATGAACTTCGTATCAATGCAACGTATAGGAGGCTATGTACGTCACGGAAAGGATAGGTTTCGAAGACACTGGAGAACAGTAGAGGCTCATTTGAATTGTTTTAAAAAAAATATAGCAGCGGGTGAATTGTTTAACGAGACTCTAAAAAAATTACTTTCATGTAGACAAGACGCAGATGCGAGCAGATCTACATATTCCAAGAATAGATTTGCCTACTGAAGAAGAATATTAATTATATATATTCGCGACAGCATATAATTAAAGTATTCATCGCTGTATGCCAGTAGATGAGCCGAGAAAAAAATATAAATATATAAATTTTGGTGATATACGACGGATTTGGAATATCAAGTAGCAACGTAACGATCGAAAGAATCGGAATTCACCATTGTGAAATATTTAATAACTACACACGAGAAGAGTATAACTACCGTAGCAGTAAAAAAAATAATAATTATTTACGGAGAAAACTTTTTACAGAAAGAAAAACTTTAACGATTATTTTAAATAACAGAGAATGCAGAATATCATGACTAATTACTGCGCACAGGGAATTCTTTTCATTGTCAACAGATACATGATGATGACTGTCTGCTAATTCATCAAGATGGACCGAACTGGGGATATGTACCGTCGAATCAGATGACCAGGCGGAGATTATTGGACAGACCAACCAGTGGAGATGATGACGTTGGATGAGTATCGGCCAGCCGAAAGACCGGATGATACGAAGTGGTCTGACGAGCTATGTAACCAGCAGATGACCGCGAATGTCCAGTTCGGACAGAGATCCAGTTCCAATCTGAGGGTCTAGCAGCAAGTGAAGGACGGAGCAACCACCAGACCAGATGTAGCAACTAACGAGCTAAGTCCATACTTTTCTATAGTAGAGTAGTTTCTTGTAATCTGCACCCTCAATCTATTTTGGCATGTGCTGAGAGTTTGGTGATTTATGAAATAATTAAGAACGCGTGTGTAATATAAGTAATGTGTGAAATACTTAAGATTTTAAAATTAGATGGAAGTGATGAATTAGAATGACAATATGACATATACTGGATACTGCACTAGCACATCGACAGTGGAAATAATATCCGATAAGAGAAAGGTATGTTACTTGAGTAGAGCTAGAATCAATGAGTCTAAGTTACTAGTAAAGGTTCGATTAATCTCGTTTTACCTGAGTATAGTTTACGTCACGAATTACCTGCGCAATACGATGATCATTGACAAATTAAGTATTCCTTTCGTCAGAGAAAGAGGGCATATGAATTCATATTACTGTTATTAAAAATAGAGGTTATTGACTGCGTATTTTGCTAAGCAATTCTTGAATATTTAGCATATGGTTTCGGAGTTATGGCTATATGCATGCGGCTAAATGGAAGCCGATAGGATGTTAAAGTATCGACGGTAGTGTATTGAAATGTGATTATATATTGATGAATGGTTTAAGTGAAGAGATTTAGTTATGTTCTACGGGAAGTGTAAGAATTGCAATTTGACGTGTTAATGATTTATTAGTAATATAAGGTGAGTTTCTATGCCATGTTTGAAAATATACGTCAAGAAGAGAATTCCGCGCAGATGACCATTTCAAGGTAAGGTAAACATGAATTATGTAGAATTGTGTATCGTGACAGTGATATTGTGTTTGACTTGGGTGAATAACAGGTACTGCGTAAGAGAGAGTGTTCTTATATATGATGCAATAGACTCATGATTGATTATATATCTAGTATTTCGTGGAGCGGTGATCTTACAGGTTGATATGAAATACCTGCATTCTATACTATCCATACACGTTCAGTAGCACGTATATAAATGAAATATTGAGACAGTGCAGATCATAAGAGTACATTGAGCCACTAATAGATGAGTGTGTAGATTAGAAACTATTCGAAGAGTTAGTTAGATTTTTTTTTATTTCTACTCAGATAAATATGATTTTAACTCAGTATATAAAAATGAAGAATATTACAATGGTTAGTTAGGAGCCAGATATCGTAGGCACGAGGGTGGTATTGCTTTAGCTCGTAAGTCGTTACTTGTTCACACTAGAAAGATATTACCTAACGCTCGGAGTTCAAACCTATGAAAGACTTTAACTTATGAATGGAAGGTCGGTGAACACTGCCACAATTTAATACACGCGAAAGTATATACTTGGGAAACATGTCTCATATGTTGTGAGGATAACTTTAATAATTAACAGAGCAGTATTTACAATATGAAAATTTTATTTGATTCCTTGAATGCTCAATGATCGCAAATATTATTTTTTAAAAATGTAATACTTTCGGAACATGGCTACGAAGGATCACATGTGTATTTATTGGAATTTGAACTTATAAATGAGAGAATGTTAGCATTTTTTTTTAAGTTCCACTGTTTTATCTTAAATGAGCCAGCGCTGACTCTAACTTATTTTCAAATGATGAGATAACACGGAATTAATACTACCCAGATTTCACTATATCTCGAACATTAATTTTTGTCAATAAATAATCTTATATATTTTCTTTAGTATGTGACTGAGTTATGATTTCTGTTCTGGTAACGTTTAGAGTTAAGTTAGTTGTTAAGTTTTCTAGATGTAAGCAATCGACAAGTTCTTACAAACGAAATGCGAGATGATTTCTAGATATCGGTCGTCATTCTCGTGGATATTCATACTCCCATCACGAGTACCCCAGCGGCCAATTTCTCTTCCGAAACCACGTTAAATAATTACATATAAAATCTCAGATTTTATGGGCGGAAAAAGGATACCCTGAGAAGAATTAATGAGCTACCGGGATAATCTTGCACTGACCGTTGCAAGAGCGGGTGCAATAGGGACTTGATGAAGGCCTCCGATGATGACCTTATCCAGAGTCTTGCTCGTAGAGGTGTGTCCGACGTTAAAGTCTTAAGAGGCGTGTCGGTGACAACCTCTACGACACGGAGGCTTTCAACTTACTGTAACTTTCGATCTTGAGAAACTACCCGAACATATTAAGGTATCCACGTACACACGTACAGTAACATTAACTCTAAACATGTCAATCAACACCTGCACAGTGTGAAACCTGTAAACAATTCTTCAATCTCACATAGCAGACATACATCAACAGGAGGGGTTATTTAATACTTCAGAATCATTAAGAGTCCGCCACTGTGGTGTAGTGGTTAGTGTGATAGCTGCCACCCGCGGAGGCCCGGGTTTGATTCCCGGCTCTGCCACGAAATTTGAAAAGTGGTACGAGGGCTGGAGCTGGGTCCACTCAGCCTCGGGAGGTTAAATTAATAGGAGTGGGTTCGATTCCCTCCTCAGCCATCCTGGAAGTGGTTTTCAGTACTTTCCCACTCCTCCAGGCAAATGCCGGGATGGTACCTAACTTAAGGCCACGGCCTCTTCCTTCTCTATCCCTTCCCATCTTCCCATCCCGACATAAGGCCCCAGTTCAGCATAGCAGGTCCGACCGCCTGGGTAAGGTACTGGTCATTCTCCCCAGTTGTATACCCAGACCCAAAGTCAGAAGCTCCAGAACACTGCCCTTGAGGTGGTAGAGGTGGGATCCCTCACTGAGTCCGAGGGAAAAAAAACTTTTTTTTGTTAGTTGCTTTACGTCGCACCGACACAGATAGGTCTTATGGCGACGATGGGGGCAGGAAAGGGCTAGGGGTGGGAAAGAACCGGCTGTGGCCTTAATTAAGGTACAGCCCCAGCATTTGCCTGGTATGAAAATGGGAAACCACGGAAAACCATTTTCAGGGCTGTCGACA
This sequence comes from Anabrus simplex, assembly GCF_040414725.1. Classification (NCBI taxonomy): domain Eukaryota; kingdom Metazoa; phylum Arthropoda; class Insecta; order Orthoptera; family Tettigoniidae; genus Anabrus; species Anabrus simplex. Next base: position 1,355,490,904 of record NC_090265.1, read on the forward strand.
GTAGGTTTCTAACCCACTGTCTCCCGAATACTAGAGGGAAAAACCAACCCTGGTGGGTAAATAGATTAAGACGAAGAAGAATCATTAAGAAAGAAGGAAAGAAAGAATCTACACAAACTGAGAGTAAATCTTAACAAACAAATATATGAGTTCTGAACTGTGTGAAAAATGTTGTATTTCAAAGAAGATAAAGAATCTGGGATGCTCTTTGCGTTATATTAAGAACGATAGTGCAGTCGGATTTGAGGAGTTATTTTATATGTTGTAGCTAACTCTAGAGGCTAGTTTTTCAATTCTGCTCCATTCATTGTTTCAAACCGAGCTCCACTGAGGAAACCAAATAAACGATTATTTTTAACGACTTGAATTATTTGCCTCAGTTCGAATATTTCCCATATGGACTTGGCTGCTCTATAGCATTAGTCTCTCTAAAATACATTCACGCAGAGTTCACTGTCCTATCCATCCTGCCCTTCTTTACTCACGTCAAACTCATGCTCATTTAACACTCCACACATTCTCCATTTAGCTCCTCTTATAGTTTTTGATTTTTGTATTCTACAAGTAAGTTGTTCCTTTTTTAATCATACTGTACCGGTACTTATGTTATACAACCGAATCCTTGGCTGAATGTCAGTGTTGAGGCCTTCGGTTTGGAAGGTCCAGGGTTAGTTTCCCGGCCGGGTCGGGGATTTTAATCGAGTATGATTAATTCTGTCCGCCCCTGTGGTGTAGTGGTTAGCGTGATTAGCTGCCACCCCCGGAGGCCCGGGTTCGATTCCCGGCTCTGCCACGAAATTTGAAAAGTGGTATGAGGGCTGGAACGGGGTCCACTCAGCCTCGGGAGGTCAACTGAGTAGAGGTGGGTTCGATTCCCACCTCAGCCATCCTGGAAGTGGTTTTCCGTGGTTTCCCACTTCTCCTCCAGGCTAATGCCGGGATGGTACCTAACATAAGGCCACGGCCGCTTCCTTCCCTCCTCCTTGCCTATCCCTTCCAATCTTCCCATCCCTCCACAAGGCCCCTGTTTAGCATAGCAGGTGAGGCCGCCTGGGCGAGGTACTGGTCATTCTCCCCAGTTGAATCCCCGACCAAGAGTCTGAAGCTCCAGGACACTGCCCTTGAGGCGGTAGAGGTGGGATCCCTCGCTGAGTCCGAGGGAAAAGCCGACCCTGGAAGGTAAACAGATGATGATGATGATGATGATGATTAATTCTTCTGGTTTGGGGATGGGATATTTTTATTTGACCCAAGACTATCATCTTCATATTCATACAACACACCACGCTACCTAACATCCAACACAGAAACATACTATAGTGAATATAATCCTCAACATAAGCTTGGTGTCGGGAAGGGCATCCGGCCCGAAAACAGTGCCAAGTCCACATGTGCGATATGGTTCCCACCCGTGACCCGACAAGTGTGATGAAAACGGTAGAACAATAAGAAGTACATACATTATATAATAAAGAAGTAATTTTCCAGTTTAACCCCACCTTCCCTCAATACTGCGCCCCAGGCACATGTCCCATTTGCCCCCACCCCCTACCCACTGCCCCTAGGTACGTCCTGGATGGTGCACTGCACCAGGGCACTTAAGACAAAATACCGATGCTCTCAATGGTGATTATTTGTGCCAAGGTTTGAAAGAGGAATTGCTTAATTTAAAATGTGGTATTCTTCCATCATTCCCCTTGAAAGTACTATGTGGTAAAGAATACACAGGAATTGAATCTCTTTTTCGATACAGTTTCCGAGTCTTAGTATAAATCTGTCTCATGCATTTGATGATGATAATGCTTGTTCTTTAAAGGGACCTAACATCTAAGGTCATCGGGCCCTCTCATACATTTAACATGATATAAATGGAGACCACAACTGCAAAGAGTAACACATAATAGCCACATATATTTCCTCTTCTTCTTCTTCTTCTTCTTCTTCTTCTTCTTCTTCTTCTTCTTCTGTTTACCCTCCAGTGTTGGTTTCAAGGGCAGTGTCCTGAAGCTTCAGACTCTGGGTCAGGGGATACTACTGGGGAGGATGACCAGTACCTCATCCAGGCTATGCTGAACAAGGGCCTTGTGGGGATATGGGAAGTTTGGAAGGGATAGACAAGGAATAGGGAAGGAAGCGGCCGTGGCCTTAAGTTAGGTACCATCCCGGCATTTGCCTGGAGTAGAAGTGGGAAACCATGGAAAACCACTTGTAGGATGGCTGAGGAGGGAATCCAATCTCCCTCCACTCAGTTGACCTCCTGGGGCTGAGTGGACCCTGTTGCAGGCCTCGTACCACTTTTCAAATTTCGTGGCAGAGCCGGGAATCGAGCCCGGGCCTCCGGGGTTGGCAGCGAATCACACTAACCACTAGACCACAGAGGTGGACTACATACATTTCAATTAACGAATTTTATCCCTAGCTTTCATTAAAGGTCAATAGCTACAATAAATGGAAGAAAATATTCGACCATTTCCCGTGGCGTATTGGTAGTATGTTCGTCTCTTATTCAGAATGACAGAATTTCATTCAAGGATTTTAATTCCGGTCTAAGAGCAGACACTGGAGATTATTTGAAGAACTGTCTGACGCCACAGGTAGCTGATCCTGTCAAGACAACCAAGTAATATCCCTGAGGATTCCGACAGTTTTAACAACTACAATAACCACTAATAATTTGACTGAACAGTAGCCATTTTGGAAGGCTAAGTCACTTATTAAGCTGTGTGTATCACAGAGAATCTTAATGAACCTGGACGATAATGTTTTCCCAAGGAGAGAACCACATCAGTTGTTCCCTTGAACTATTTCGAAGTAAAATTTACGACCAACGGGGTACAGAATTGAGACCATAATTTATCGAAAACCATTCGTTTATCTCTGCTAATTTCTCCCTTTTATGATAACTCAAAATCATTTATTGACGTATTGTGAACTGATTTCTTACCAATCGCTGAAATCTACGTAAGTAAATGGAGTCTTTCATGGTTCGATCTGTCTTGAATTCTCTTGAATTCCTTTACCATGTTATGGTAAAAAACATCTTTAACACTTTGAAGAAACAACTGACAATGAAAGTCCCTATAGATATCATAAAGTGAGTTACCCAATTTACCAAAGTAGAAGTAAAAAGACAGGAGAGTTTCGGAAGTATTACCTTTTCAGTCATGACGTTGATTGTCATATTGACCAAGAAATTCATTTACTGGTTTTAGACCCTGCTATAATGATCAATACGTCAATTATGCAATTATTACCAGTGAAAAAACGTAGGGTGTAGTGGTTAGCGTGATTAGCTGCCACCCCCGGAGGCCCGGGTTTGATTCCCGGCTCTGACACGAAATTTGAAAAGTGGTACGAGGGCTGGAACGGGGTCCACTCAGCCTCGGGAGATCAACTGAGTAGAGGTGGGTTCGATTCCCACCTCAGCCATCCTGGAAGTGGTTTTCCGTGGTTTCCCACTTCTCCTCCAGGCGAATGCCGGGATGGTACCTAACTTAAGGCCGCGGCCGCTTCCTTCCCTCTTCCTTGCCTATCCCTTAAAATCTTCCCATCCCTCCACAAGGCCCCTGTTCAGCATAGCAGGTGAGGCCGCCTGGGCGAGGTACTGGTCATTCTCCCCAGTTGTATCCCCGACCAAGAGTCTGAAGCTCCAGGACACTGCCCTCGAGGCGGTAGAGGTGGGATCCCTCGCTGAGTCGTAGGGAAAAGCCGAACCTGGAGGGTAAACAGATGATGATGATGATGATGTTTATGTAAAAATGTAGACATTTCACTGAAGTACGTCATGGAGATATACTGCATTTCTGTCTAGCCACGTTGAATGCTCGTTTCGTTATATTTTGTATCTTTTTGTATTTATATTACACAGTGGGATTTATAGAAACCAGGTAGTATTCTAAACGACCCAATTTCCGTCTGATAGCGTATAGAAAGATCCGATGGCTTTCTAAATGTGAAGAACAACTTGGAGATTCACTTAGCAACACTCGCTAACAACAGACTATGCAAGTTATTCTTTGTTAGCCTCAATTCTTTCCTCAATTTTGCTTGTTACTGGCTTGCTTATTGTTTTACCGAACATTCATTCAAGATTCAGTACACATTTCCTCAGCACGTGTTTTTAGCGAAAAAAAATATTGTATTTCGAAGTCCATCGTAGCCATGCAAAGGGCGTTCAAGAGTGAGTGGTGTGTACGATTATCCGAAGAGAGATACGATACTGGATATAGTGAGAAAGTGGGAGACAACTCGGTCTTTGTTGAGATAATCTGTCTAACGGCGAGGGAGAGGCAAATCAAGAATAACGGCCGGGATAATTCGTCGACCACGTATCACCTCGTAATCTGCAAGCCTTCGGGATGAACTGTCAATCAGGGCGTTATTGCTTCATTTTAAAATAGTATACAGCAGATTGTATGCTTAAACCGATGCATTAAATGTTTAAATTAATTGCCGTTGCCAGTAATAATAATAATAATAATAATAATAATAATAATAATAATAATAATAATAATAATAATAATAATAATAATAATTAAACAGCACCCAGGTTTGAAACAATACGCTGGTAGTAGAGTAGTACACGTGACAATCCCCGAATTAAAATATCGTACATATAGTGAGCTGTTTGTAAGCATAATTCGGGACTGAAAGGTTAAAATTATTCTGTGGGATCTCCTATCAAAACATCTTCTTGTTTTGTAATACTACTCTAGTAAATAAAAGATCCAGTTTTTTCTGAGCTGAAGTATATTCAAGCCTTTGTCCTTGATAATGTAAGGGCTGTAATGCTCTCTCGTTACGTACATTTGCATTTTCACTGCAAATAACTTTAGTTTGCACAAGAACGTGAGAGACAGTGCTGAGAACTTTGTAGCACTCAAAAGAAACGTCCACGTTGATATTACTGAAGACAATGTTAGCAATTATCTCTCCTCACCTCAGTGGTTGGATACTACTTAATATTCCACAGGGTGACGTTTAAAATTACCACCACTCCGAGAGAGTGCTAGAAAAACAGTCGTCTTCCTGTCATTGTCAGATAAATGAGCGAGGTAACCTCAAAAACATACCAGAGTCAAATATGCTAAATGAATGAATTTCATAAGCCTAAAATCAGGTGAGTATGCAGTAGAAAGGAACAAATATAACGCTCCAAAGTTTATTCTTCCTCACTTTCCTGGATAGTAACAATAATAAAGAATTTGTTAAAATGCATCATCTGTACATTTTTTAATTCATCTTGACCAAGGTTAGCTGAACTCTCCCCTAGAAATTGTATAAAAATTATAATCTTCAAGAATTAAATAGACAATTTTCACTACTTTTTTTCAAGTTGCTTTACGTCGCACCGACACAGATAAGTCTTATGACGATGATGGGATAGGAAAGGGCTAGGAGTTGTGGGTTTCGAATACACTGTCTCCCAAATACAAGCTCACAACTGCAAGCCCTTAATCTTTGTCGGTTTCATTAAAATCGCAAGTTGCTTTACGTCACACCCACACATATAGATCTTATTGCGCCGATGGGACAGGAAAGAGCTAGGAGTGGGAAGGAAGTGGCCGTGGCCTTAATTAAGGTACATCCTCAGCATTTGCCTGGTGTGAAAATGGGAAACCGCGGAAGCGACTGCAGCTATCGAGCTCGGTTCATTAAAATCATCTCTCTCATTCTTCGTATTAACAACATTGTTTCTTCGACAAGTTCAAGAATACTCCACATTCTCAGCTAGATACCGTAAGACTATAGGTACTCTCCTGTCAGAACTTGGAATGAACACTTATTCTTTTTGGGAAATATACAACGCCATTAAATGGAAAGGAAAAATGCATGTTGGGAGCCAGAAATACATTATTATTATTATTATTATTATTATTATTATTATTATTATTATTATTATTATTATTATTATTATTATTATTATTATTCTGCTTCTGCTTGCTTGTAAATAAAGCGAAACATGTCCCTGTAAATTCGTGTTATAGTATTATGAACTAGCAACACAAAACCAATTTGTATTGAATAGGTGGATTAAAATAATCACTATATTGTAAACAAGTAATATCTAGAATATTTCTTTTAAGTTGTTGTATGTCGTATTCCAATATTGTTCTGAATTTAAACTTGTCTAAACATCAAATTCCAAAGAAAAACGTTTACCATGGAAAAATAGTCATACTTGGAAACAAACGATTTTACTGAAATAATCCAAAATCAATCGGGATAAATCGAAGATCCGTATTAATGAGTGTCTGATAAACGAGGTTCTACCGTACCACAAAAATAAGTGAATCGATAAATTTCGTAATAAAATATACTGATATTTTTGCACTTTTACGAAATGTGATTTGAATCAAATAAAGAAAGAGATACCAAAGAGTTCCAAAATAACAATAGTTTCACTTACAGCGCAATGGTTTTCGACATCACAGTAGAAGAAAGAAGTTATTTCTCACATTGTAGCTAATTGGAGCCGGGGATGGAATTTTATTCTTTTAAGAGGTTGTACAACAGCGCAACCAACATCTCTCTCTTAAAAGGGCCGATGACCTTCGATGTTAGGCCCCTTAAAACAACAAGCAAGCAACATCTCTTAAACGTGAGTCAGAGGAGAGGAGGAAGAGATGTGATCCTTCGAAAAATGAAGGTACTGGCAAAAGAAAGGAAAGACCACGAAGGGTGTGATAATAGAAGTCACCCTGGGGCTAACGAACCTAGTACCATCGAGATCGGAAGGGGTGAATAGTTGAGCAAAGTAGGTCGCGTAGGAAATAAACTAAAAGGACTGGCACAACCAAGTGGAAATAATGCCCGATTCAGTCAAAGGCTGCCTGGTTGCCAATAGACTCTCCCTAGTTAACAGCGTATGGGTATCTCCCTTTCAGTTACCTCTTACGACAGGCATGGTATTACATGGATGAATTCTACTACCTCTGCCCACAGGGTGTATCAGAGAACTTCTCGTATCAGAGAGTTTCTCAATTGGTCCCACGAGGCTGAGTGAACCCCGGTCAAGCTGTCCGTCTGGAATTTAATACCTGGTATGTATGTAGGTACAGTCCGTCAATGCTTCCGCTGGTGGGATCCTCAACAGCTCTGCCATCAGCTGTCATAGTTGACATAGGCATCACTGAAGAGGCGTACTAGGGAAATTAGGAGTGAGGTAGTTTCCCGTTGCTTTCCTCACCGAACCAAAGTTGCTATCACATCAGTCTGCCAAGCCCACTGAAATGCATCAACCGACCCTATGAGCAACATTTTCACACCATTCATAGCAGGGACTGGCTGCATAAGGAATTGGCATTATTAGCATCGCTCATACCTCAGTCACTTTCATATTGTCAAAGCCAAGGATAAGACAGAGACAGATCAATGAAAGTAACAAAATTGCTCTAGCCTATACCAGAAGACATAGTGCACTGTAAACACTAGGTCCTGCCAGCAAAGGCCTATTAATACCTGGACTGTCCGGTAATAGAACCTGGGGCCTCCGGTTAAGATGCAAGCACGCTACTCTTACTCCGCATTCAATCGCATATTACAGCAATAGCCATCTTCCTCTTTATCTTCCCGCTCTTTTCCGCAATTTATTGGTATTTAATTTGGGCAGTTTTACGAACGTATGACTTTCCTAACGCCAACCCATGTGGGCGGATTACGTGTTTCTGCGGTAGTTGGTAGTGTGGTGTGTTGCATATAGGTAATTATTTAATGGCGTATGATCTCTTGGGAGGCCTGGTGCAGATCCTTCGAGCTGACGCCCTACAAGCTACCTGACGACCTGTTCGTTTGTGAGAATGGGGCCCTACCTACGATGTATTCTAATGTTGAAATCGGTACACACACCCAGCCCCCCGACCCATTCGACATAACTCATGAACATTTATATCCCCAATCCTGCAAGGAATCGAGCACGAATCCTCGTTGACCAAAGGCTAGCACGCTAACCATTTAACCATGGAGCCAGACTTTATGTAGGTGATTTGATGTGTATGGAGATGGACACAAACACTCATTCTCCGTGCCAGAGGTATTAACCGTCCGCGGTTAAATTCTCTGATATGGACGGAAATCGAACCTAGGAACCTTTGAACGGAGAGCTATTACGCTGACCGTTCAATGAAGGAGCCATCATGACGTAGTACTGTAGTAGTATTTAAATTCATGTGCCTCTCCTAAGAGTGTCGATTGTATCGATGATCTTGTGTTAATGCAATGTCTTTCATGCTGCTTTGCCAATTAACAGCAATGTGTAAAACCGTACATAAATCTGTACCTATTAGGTTATTGATAAAACTGCATAACGGTGATATATTAGCACGCACACGATATGATGATGGTTGCCGGCCATGCGGAATTCGCTATGCTCCATATATTCTTGTTTTACTCTCCGCTAATGGGGAGTAACGCATAATGTGGGTGAGAGCCATTTACATACCACGCGTGTTTCCAATCCACCCCCACTTGTCATGGCTTTTTTCTCTACAGACCAAATAAATAATATTAATGGTTAAATTTAAAGAGATACATAATACGGCTACAGAGCAAGGACATAACAGTCAACATTTTAAGATTTATGCCAGCCCAAGTTATGTTCACATAATGGCCTTATCCGGTCGGGGTGGAACGTACTGGTCGTACCAATAATTAACCTGAATCATACAAAATGTATCGATAACGGAGGGTAGTCATCTATCACATCCTACTATGCACTATTCAATTTCGATATCCCTCTTACACAGCGTAATCATTATAAATCCTGCGTTCCTTTGTGCCATGTAGCATATGAGGTAAAATTTTAATAATAGTCAAAACTGGTAATGAAATCAGGCCCGGTCCATACGTAAGGGCATTTGTTATATTGGCTACTCCATCCAGGTATTTTTAAGCTTGTCTGTGTCCACCCCCGAAGCATAAAGGTTAGTATTATGAGCTGCCATCCTCGGGGGCTCGGGTTCGTTTCCTAGTACTGTAACGGTTAAAATCCCGTTACAAGCATTCATACGTATTATTATTATTATTATTGTTGTGCTGGTATTATTATTTCTATTATTGTAACTATTACTATTGTTTGATTCAATTCTATAATCTGATTTCGCCATGTATTTAATTAATTATCGCTTGCTTTATTGTAGTTAATTCATTGTACATATATGTGTGTGTATATTAGCATCAAAATGATGTAAAGTGATACTAACTGCCTAATAGCAGATATGGATATATTTTGTGAAACCTTTTGACATTGCAACGTATGGTGCAACACTGTTTCAGTAACTGTCGAGTCGTCGCTCTGTCATTGTATGCTTTTAGCGATGAGATCATAATTAGGGAGTCTCTTATTTGCCTTAGGCTATTTCAACATAATATGTAACATTTGTAGCTGGTTGGGAGCGACATCATATCTATTTTGAGCCCTGATGTGGGTGTTATACCATGTGTCAACTAATGGCTTTATATATGGGCTGTATATTATAGCGGTAGTCATTTTTGATAGAGAGCCTTGCCATGGAGTGTTGTAGTGAGATGATAGTGAGGAGTCAGTTGGATAGTCCAGTTGGTTAGAAGCAGTTGGTTGGAAGGAGATGAATGGAGAGACTTGCCATGAAGTCAATTGGAAGGAAACGAATGGGAAGCTGTGATATGGATACGTAATCGTCAGTAACGAAATGGATTATATTTTCGGAGTGTTTCGTGCATCTGTTCAATTGAGTTCTTGTGTCAGTTAGGTGACAGCCGAATACTGAGTCGTCGTAATGCAGACTAACAGTTATCAGTGAATTACTTGTAAAGTTGATTGTAAAGTGTGATGTAATTTCAAGTCATGCTATATCTCGTTTGTGAAACTAATAGGATACATCACCAACTTAGATTTGAGATACTTACAGCGGATACCAACTGAAAGGAATACATCGTAATAACACTCAAAGTGTTTGAGGTACAGTCAAGTGAACAATGAGGGATACATTTTTTTATAACTTTTAAATGTACGGTCGAGAAGATTTCAAAATTTATGCCTACCGTTTCCTTTAGTTTTAATATCAGAGTTATATATTATCTTTTGAATTATCGCAGTAAATCTCACTCATTAAAGTCAAATTTTAAAGAATATATTTTGTTTATTATCAAATATAATTGACTGTTTCATTTCTATAGTAGCTCAGATAACTTCAAATTTTAACGGGAAAAGTGAATGCCAATCTCCTTTTCCCAGAACCTATATGTTATGCTGTCAAAGTAAGCTTATTACCCTACACCCTAGAGATATTTGAGACTCTCGTTCTATTATCTTTACTTCTATTTGTAGCTGGCGCCCATCAACAATTGTATGTGTAAGTAATCAGACAAGTACTAAGTGTGAGTACATAGTCGGACGAATGAGTATTTTATTTCATGAATATTTTAATATTGTTTCATTTTAATTCAGTTTAATATTTTAAAATTTAATAAGTGAGTAATAGTCACAGTACTGCCAGCAACTTCAGAATTACAGGAGGATTGCTATGTTGTTGAAATGGTACGTGCATCTCACCTCCGTTGAGGTGTCCCTGAAAAGAGCTGCACCACTTCGGGTTTAGGACACCAGTTCACTTTGCTTTACTAGCTTGCGTGTCTCTTAGATACAGAAACATCAATTATAAAATATTTAAATAAAATAATATTTGTCTATACACTTCATAATTATATCATACTTCGGTTTTATATCGTACTAGCTGTTCAATCCGCCGTTAATAGATTATTTTTAATTGCAGCAGTAATGCCATGTGGAAGGAGGGATCAACGGGGGAAGACCTGAGAGTTCAATCCAGATGAGCCTGGGCAAACACACTACAGTCTTTAAATCTGAAGTGATAGCTTGCACAACATGTCTTGAAGAAAATATGAAAAATGAACTATAGGAATAAGAACATTTTCATTTTTACGGACAGCCAAGCGGCCATTAAGGCACTAGAAGCAGTCCGGATAATATCCAGAATTGTCTGGCATTGCCATTCACTTCTCCTGAAGCTCTGAAAGTACCACATTGTCAAAATAATATGAGTACCAGGTACGCAGGTATAGAAGGAAATGAAAAGGCAGATAAACTGGCCTGGAAAGAGGCCAGAAACATATTTTGTAGGCCCAGAACCTGTATGCAGGATTTTCTATGGACAAGCCCGACACTACATAGGAAAATGGGTACAATACTTTTACGTAATGCTAGCTGTCTGATCTTAAATACGTTCTCAAGTTGCTGTACTTACTTATTACGATATTTAATTAGTCTAAACTATGTGTAATACATTACATCATGACAAAATACGTAAGTAAATTATTATTACTCAAAGCCTTATCACGACGATGGGAAGGGAAAGTGCTAGGAGTGGGAAGGAAGCAGACGTGGCCTTAATTAAGGTACATCCCCGGCATTTGCCTCGTGTGAAAATGGGAAACCGCGGAAAAACGTAATCAGGATTGCCGACAGTGGGGTTCTAACCCACTGTCTCCCGAATACAAGCTCACAATTGCACGTCCCTAACCGCACGCCAGTTTGCACTGAACTATCAGGTCTCTGTATTATTTTTTATTTTCATTATAATTTAGTAAAATAACGAGAGCAATGGAGTTTGTACGATCGCACGCCCTTCCTGACATCAACCTCATCAGAGTGGTTAATGAGATGAAAAGAATGCCGTGATATATGATAGCCAGAAGGGAGAGGTTGAAACACGGTGCCGGCACATAGCCTACACATGTCAAAGAGCATCAAGGGATCATTTCAAGGCTTAACGTCCCCGTTTGATGGTAAATCACCATCAACAGGTCATATGCCCTCACTTCATATGATCACTGTGGAGAGGTTTGGAATTGAAGCCAGGCCTTTGGCACATACTCTACAGATTAGAAATTCTACACTACCGCCTCTCCTACCCTGCCGGCCAACACTCTAATAGCGTGTTTATTTTCTCTGATGGGACTCCAACCGGCTAACCACGACGTCATATCGTAGAGACTTGACGTCCTAACTCTCATGGCCACCAGGAAGGCTCCCTACAAAAATGAATCTCAATAAAAAGTTCCTATATCGCCAGTTAACTCTCCAAGTGCGATCATCTCGCTACAAAACTATTTGGATCCCGGCTCAAGTGCTATCGTCTCGCAGTGAGACGATTCGTAAAATCGATATATCAACTCGTAAAATCGGTATAACAATCGATTTTACGAATATTCTCGCTGTTGAATGAAATTCTCTATCTGGTTTGCTAGCTGATTTGTGATAATTGTGTGGCTGATTTACTCTATTTTAATTGGTTTATTTTAGTTTAGTGATTATTATAATATAAACATGAGTGAAATAAGTGGTTCAAGTGCAATTAAAGAAGCATTAGAGGAGCTTGGGAGTGATGAAAGTGAATATGACATTGGTAATGTAGAAGATTTTTCTGATTATTTATCATTATACGACTTTTCTTATGGAAGTGGGGAAGAATGTGAAAGGCAGGGCGCGCTTTGGATGATGACCCAACTCAAACTCAACAGCAATTGGCTCAAGCATTAATTGTGTCACAAGAAACAATCAGCAGACGTTCGCGAGTCATGGGGAAGATCAATAAACTCAGCAAATGGGTCCTACACGATCTGAATGAACGGGAAATGAAAAGTCGCAAAATCACTTGTGAAATGCTGCTTCAACGCCAGGAAAGAAAATCATTCCTATACCGAATTTTGACGGGTGACGAAATCTCGATTTATTCTGGAAACCCGAAGCGGAGAAAATCGTGGCTGTCACCTGGCGAAGCCGGTTCTTCAACACTAAGGCCTAATCGCTTCGTCAAGAAGACCATGCTTTGTGTCTGGTGGGACCAGAGCGGTATTGTGTATTATGAACTCATGAAACCCGGTGAAACCGTTACGTGCATAACGCTGTTGCCAACAAGTGATTGATTTAAATCACGCATTGATCGAAAGAGACCGAAATGGGCCAGAGATATTGCAAAATGATTTTGTTACACGACAATGTGCCTTCTCACGGAGGAAAATCAGTGGAAGACACCACAAAATCGCTTGAATGGGACATCCTTCCGCACCCGCCATACTACCCAAATCTGGCGCCATCTGACTATCACCTCTTCTCATCCATGGGGCACGCGCTCGCAGAGCAGATTTTCAGCAATTTCGAGAATATTAGAGAATGGCTCAACGAATGGTTTGCCGTAAGTGACAAGCAGTTTTTCTGGCATGGTACTCATAACGTACCGGAAAGATGGGCAAACTGTGTAGAAGCCGATGGCCAATATTTTGAATAAACCAAAAATGGACTTCCCTGGAAAATTACGTGTGTTCTTTACCACCAAAACCAGCAAAAAATTATGCATATACCTGGTACAGCCCAGGCATTTGCCTGGTGTGAACATGAGATATCACCGAAAACCATCTTCAGGGCTGCCGAGAGTGGGGTTCGAACAAAATATTTACCGGATACAAATTCACAGCTGCGCGCCCCTAACCGCACGGCCATCTCGCCCGGTAATTAATAGTTGCTAGTTACTAGCTTAGTTGGTGGTTCGCCTTCCTCACCTTTTAGCGAGGAAGGAATGAAGTAACCCCGCGACTGCTAGACTGATTGATTGATTGATTGATTGATTGATTGATTGATTGATTGATTGATTGATTGATTGATTGATTGATTGGTTGATTGATTGATTGATTGATTGATTGATTGATTGATTGATTGATTGATTGATTGATTGATTGATTGATTGATTGATTGATTGATTGATTGATTGATTGTTAAGTTGTTCAATAGCCCATCAGTGACGGGTAGAGCGGCTAGATTTTTGCAATATACTTTATTGAGTAGCTTATCACGTCCGCCTCTGTGGTGTAGTGGTTAGTGTGATTAACTGCCACCCTCGGAGGGCCGGGTTTGATTCACGGCTCTGCCACGAAAGTTGAAAATTGGTCCGAGGGCTGGAACGGGGTTCACTCAGTCTCTGGAGATCAACTGAGTAGAGGTGGGTTCGATTCCCACCTCAGTCATCCTGAAAGTGGTTTTCCGTGGTTTCCCACTTCTTCTCCAGGCAAATTCCGGGATGGTACCTAAAGGCCACGGTCGCTTCCTTCCCTCTTTCTTGTCTGTCCATCCAATCTTCTCATTCCCAGGCAAGGTCCCTCTTCAGCATAGCAGGTGAGGCCGCCTGAGCTAGGTACTGGTCATCCTCCCCAATTGTACCCCGAACCAGTGTCTGAAGCACAAGAACACTGCCCTGGGGTGATAGAGGTGGGATCCGTCGCTGAGTCCGAGGGAAAAACCGACCCTGGAGGGTAAACAAAGAAGAAGAAGAAGAGGAAGGGGTAGCTTATCACACTCGAAAACTCCATCCAGCGACACTCAAGATCGAATTTGATGTTTTTTACTTCTGTGCATCTTACTGCATCGTGCATGTTTTAAACACTACTCAAATGTTATTTTCAAAACGTCCGTGTCCATAGCACTGTTAGCTGTCATCCTCCACGATCCGGGTTCGTTTCCCTGTACTGTCAGAAATTTAAGAATGGCAGGAGGACTGGTACTCGTATGTGGGTCAAATGGTACATGCAACTCACCTCCATTGGGGATGTGCCTGAAAAGAGCGGCCCCAGCTCGGGACGAGGACATGAGTAGTTCGGCTCCTTGGCTGAAAGATCAGCGTAGTCGCCTTCGGTTCATAGGGACCCGGGTTCGATTCCCTGCCTGGTGAGAGAGTTTAACCTTAAATGGTTATTTCCCTTAGCTGGGGGACTGAGTGTATGTACTGTCCCCCAACATCCCTGCAACTCGCACACCACACACATAACACTATCCTACACTTCAAAAACACAGTTCCCATACACGGCAGTTGCCGCCCACCCTCGTTGGAAGGTTTGACTTACCAGGGCTGGACCAGACCAGGGATAGCCACACCAAATTATTATTATTATTATTTCAAAACTTCATAGTAACTTTCAGTTCACGCTGAAATTTCAACACATGTATTTGAACACAATAGGTAGAATATTCTCATTCAAATTTTTGGAACTTGTGTTTGCTCCCTGTAGAAGTATTAATCATTTCAGAGATATAAAAGTTTTCGACAATGTTATGTTCAACTGAGATGCTTGCTAACGAAGACAAATGGTCAAAGTTGAGTGTAGAACGAACTCAGGTCACATGATTGCTGTCCTTTTGTTTTTGATTACAGAAGCTACGCCCTTTACTTGCTATTGGGATAGGTGATGTCAACAAATGCAAAAGGCCCAGCGCTAAGTACAGAAGAGAATCGATTTACCGTACCATATTCCGTAATTAATCATCATTGATAGAGGGAGCCTGATTTTTTTTTACTTTCAACAGGGACAGTAGGAGCTGTGATATCCTATTGCACTGGTACACTGCAGAAATGAAATCAACGTCTCTTTGTACGTTGTAGTTAATGCCGTCGGTTGACAACAACAATGTATCATAAAGTGGCTTCCGGTTGCTGGCACGCGTGCGACAATGAGCAGTATAATTATAACGCAGCCACTTCCTAGAATGATTGGGTCGAATGCGTATTGTATGTTTTCTCTTAGGTAATTAAGTTTTCTTCCCTATATTTCATATATTTCACCTAATATTACTGTACTTATCTAAAAGTTGTTTCTACATGAATGAAACATTGTATTCTAATTCTTATTATACCAACTAATTATTCCGTATTTTCATTATTTTCGACTATCCAATTCTTAAATTATTCGAATTTATCCAGCGCCTGTTTATGTCGGAAAATAAACACTATTATTATTATTACAACTTCCTCCATGCGGAGGCTGCCACAAGGACAAAGTATGTCGACTACACAGTATTTTGTCTTCTAAGTTACTGTTGAGTTTGCTAGTGTGCCAGGTAGAAATAATCACCCCAAATGTTATATAGATGATTGCGGACTATGGTCACTGAACCTCGTATTGCGGCGATAGCGATGTCGTGAAGTCGTGTCCGGCTGAGACCGAGAGAATCCCATAGCTGTACTAGAAATTTAGGGATTCTGCCTCGAGCTCCGATCATGAGTCCATGGACGGAAATATTGTCTAGGTGATATTTATCTTTATAGTAGTTTACAATTGGCTGGTTAATTGACTTCTTTTTGGCGTCCACCTCTTCGGCCTGGCCAACGTGCGACTCGAAGCGTATTGTGGGATCTAAGATTAGTCCTTGCTTGCTAGCTGGTTGAAGGCTATCATGTCAATATGCCTGTTACTCCCGTCGGTAGCTAGGCCAGAGACCTCTTCATGCACCGTAAAACCGTGATCCCTCAGCGAGGTCGCGATCATGTGTCGTATTGAATGATGGCGGGAATTTCTCCATACCTCCCCGTAAGGACAGGCACACAGGACATGAGCAAGTTTCGTGGTCTCTGTAGCAACGCCGACAGAGTGTGTTGTCCGGCAAGGAACGAACGGCGCACACATCCGCTGTCATCTTGATGGCCTCTCTCCATTCCGCACAGGATAACCTTCGGTGATCTCTTATTCCTTTGTTCACTTAAAAATTAATTACGATATTTAACTTCCTACTGTGAAATATACCTTCTAATACAGCAACGTGAAATGAGCGGCCCATTGGCAGAATGGTCAGCGTACTGCCTCTCGATTCATAGGGCCACGGGTTCAAGGATTTTAACAGTGTTTTGTTAATTGTTCCAGCTCGGTGATTGGGTTTTCGCGTCCGCTTTAATGCACATCATCATTTGCATACATAACATCACGCTACAAATCAACGCAAGAGCGCACAACAGTGAACACATCTCTCTACGTAGTGTTCCCGTCCGCGCCCGCGTGTAAATACGAGGATAATCTACATTACAGCAAACCCCATATAGATGAAAAAAGTCCAGGAAGGAGAGCGATTGAATAAACAGCAAAGATTCTGAAGCAACGTGTGTTAGCGCTGTACATGACTGACTGTTTCGATACAAGGACAAAAATGGCAAGCTGATGAGTAATTATGAGCAAAGTCACCTCCGTACAGGCCATGAAGGCCCTTGGAGGAGTGGACGGTAAAGGCTTCCACCATTGTTAACCTCGGCACGTGATGGGATAGAATAGTTAGCTCTACGCCCGGCCGCCTTTGCCCCCAGGAATTAACTTGGTACTCATTTTTGGTGTAGGCTGATTGAACCTCAGGGACATGTGCACCTCCGGAAGTGGAAATCTCGTTTCTTAAACTTTACGACGTCCTTGCGGGCGAACCGAGGGCGCCTTTACCACCTCGCCAGGCAGCCCCTAGCAGCTACATTAACAATACTATAAATATACAATTATATCATTGTAAGCGACAGGATGTGCACAGCGATTAAGGTTTGTAATTCTTTTCACAAGAAAAGAACGAAGGAAATGGACGTTGAAATTACATTCCATGTAATGTTGTTAGAAAAAGATCTGTTGACGTTGGCTATGAAATGTGGCGGTTTTTGTATCATGGAAATAAAACAGCTATGTTCTTTCTAATGACTAGAAAACTCAATCTAACCGAACGAGTTGGCCGTGCGGTTAGGGGAGTGCAGCTGAGAGTTTGCATTAGGGAGATATTGGGTTCGAATCCCACTGTAGCAGCCCTGAAGATGGTTTTCCATGTTTCCCATTTTCACACCAGACAAAATAATGCTGAAGCTGTACCTTAACTAAAGTCACGACCGCTTCCTGTCCACTCCTAGCCCTTCTCTGTCCCATCGTCACTATAAGACCTATATCTGGTGATACGACGTATAGCCAATTGAAGGAAATGTACCTCATTTCCGATCTCGATAGCATTTAGAAGTTGCTTTCAAAGAACGTTACCATCACATATTCTAGTCTGATCCCCATTAACCGAATGTTAGCTTCCTGAAGACAACATCAGTAATATTAAGAAAAAGAGGAAGATGAAGAATATAATACTGTAAAAGTGTGTTGGTATGTAAAGGATGAGCCATCAGCTTCTTTATGTAGAATTGTCTGACATTTCCCCAATACTTTCTCATATTTTTACATTTTTATACAAAAAACATAAAAGAGTAATTTTGAAACTTCCTGTTTCACAGACGAAATAGAGCATGCATTTTTGTTTACATATGGTCGTTGTGGCTGGAAAGACCGTGATTTGGCAATGTCGGAGAAATGCCAACCCTCGCTTTGTACGAGAATTCTTTGATACAGTTTTTGCAATGTTGACAGAACATTTCTGGTCAGAGTTCTAAGGTGAAATATATCACATAGGAGCTTTTCTAGGCGCAATAACGATGATACCACTCCATTCCTTTTAAATACCGATACATACCATGTGAATCAGGTGACCGTAGCAGTTTTATACACTCCCTGAAATCATCCGTCCTTCCCCATCGTCGCCATAAGACCTTTGCTTGCCTGTGCAACATAAAGCTACAGCAAAAAATAAGAAAAAGGAGACATATAGACGAAAGGAAGAAACCGGATCAGTCGTCACTAAGGCCTTTATATGACACAGTCTTTTAGTCAATAATATGAACGTTTTGTAAATTTGCAAACAAAACGTAAATTTATATACCGGGTGCTTCACCAGCCCATTATTTTTTGGAGATAGGCAACCCAAACAACGCGTATAACCTAAAGATCCTTATATTATTTTTAGTTCTTTCAACACCAAATAGTCCGCCTCTGTGGTGTAGTGGTTAGTGTGATTAGCTGCCACCCCCGGAGGCCACGAAATTTGAAAAGTGGTACGAGGGCTGGACTGGGGTCCACTCAGCCTCGGAAGGTCAACTGAGTAGAGGTGGGTTCGATTCCCACCTCAGCCATCCTAGAAGTGGTTTTTCGTTGTTTCCCACTTCTCCTTCAGGAAAATGCTGGGATGCTACCTAACTTAAAGCCACGGCCGCTTCCTTCCCTTCTCCTGTCTATCCCTTCCAATCTTCCCATCCCCCACCAAGGCCCCTGTTCAGCATATCAGGTGCGGCCGTCTGGGTGAGGTCCTGGTCATACTCCCCAGTTTTATCCCCTGACCCAACATCTCACGCTGCAGGACACTGTCCTTGAAGCGGTAGAGTTGGGATCCCTCGCTTAGTCCGAGGGAAAATCCAACCCTGGAGGGTAAGCAGATTATGAAAGAAAGAAAGAAAGAAAGAAAGAAAAAGAAAGAAAGAAAGAAAGAAAGAAAGAAGGAAAGAAAGAACACCAAATAGCTTGAAATTTCTCCGTATCATCATAAGGCACTCCGCTATCTGTGTGTCATGACTGTAAATTGGACCATGGACCTAGCAAAGGAAAAAATACTATGCATAATTCCGTGCCAAATACTAAGGACCGTTATGCAAATATGTGATTTATTGCGCCTTAAACCCGTAATACGATCAAATTAATAGGTTATGTCACATGTTCTGTAATGTGAAGAAGTTAAATAAACACTGTAAAACATCATTGAAGTCTTTGACCCGGATATAAACTTTCGAGGTGGAATGGCCATACTTAAACCTCTAACAAATAATACGTAGTTTGACTTTGTGGCCGAATCGGTTAAGGGCTGGACCAGCAGGGTTGTGAGTGTCATTAGCGTAGTTGTTCGAATCCAGCATAAGGCAAATTTTTGAACGACAGAGGTGCTCCATTTTAGCAGGGATACAATAATAACCAAGCTATTGGTTTTGAGGGATGCGCTCTGATTTAGCGTCTTTCCTTTTAGGATGAATGGGAGAGTGATTGGGAAGGAAATCGGCCTTGGTCTTTTAATAAGGTACCGTCCCGACATTTGGCTGGTGGTGAAAATGGGAAACCAAGGAAAACCCTTGTCAGGACGGCCAGCATGGGATTCGAATCCACAACATTCCGAATCTAACGCACGCAAATAATAATCCACACGTACCAGGTCACATCACAGCACTTATTCATTTCCTCATGACGTATTCCTATTGAGTGAGTTGACTTGTTGCTAACTTATGGAGAAAGTATTGTCTAATTAATATGTATGCCATGTACTCCGTAATGGTAAAAGTTAAATGAACACTGTAAAGTATTTTTGAAGACTTTGACACGGATATTAACTTTCGATAAAAGGCCACACTAAAGTAATAATCCTTTAGCGAGCGTTTAGCATGTTGTATTTGTGGCTGAGTCATATAAGCGCCGGTGATACAAGGTATATGAATGCCGGTAATGCAGTGGTTCGATTCGAACCGTACGCATGCTTTTTCAAATTTTTGACCGACATACACATAGTGTTTATGCACACTTACCAGGTCAAATCACAGCACGTATTCATTCATTCACGATGTATTCCAGTGACGAGGAAGTTGATATGTTGCTCATTTATGGTGAAACAAGGCAGAACACATTCCAGTCGTATCTTCTCTATCACGAGTGTTTTCCTGAGAGGAGACTACTTACTACCACTATGTTACGAAAGCTTCAACGAAGTCTGCGGTCAACTGGGACGCTTGTAAGGGTAACTTTTGTTACAGACGTTACTATAACGACTGGTCCAAACGAAAAGGCTGTTTTAGACGCTGTCCGCAACAACCCTCATATTAGTACTCGGAAACTGGCACAACAAGCATTAGCCGGTCATCAGTCATGGGTATAGTGCATAACAGTAAATTTCACCCATACCATCTGAAGTTACATCAGCATCTCCACGGACGTAATTTCGATGCTAGAGTAACATTTTGTCAATGGGCATTACGCAGGGTGACCAACAATGCAGCCTTTTTTCAAGAGTACTGTTTTTAGACGAATCACTATTTCACAACAATGGCGTCGTGAATCGGCATGACATGCGCTATTGGAGGGCGGAGAATCTCCAATGGGTAAGACAGGGCCCATTTCAAGTTCAGTGGGGGGTAAATATCTGGTTTGGGATCTTAGGTGACTATGTCATCGGACCATACTTCTTCGACGGACATCTAACGGGAGCACGCTACCTTCATTTCCTTCAACTCCTTTCTTCAAAATGATTCCCGCAGTTGCTGGAGAACGTGCCACTGCGCGAGCAATTGCGAATGTGGTTTCAACAGGACGGATAAGTAGTCGTCCAGAGCCATCTTCATGCTTCAAATCCAAATACATGGATAGGAAGGGGTGGACCCGTCCACTGGCCCGCCAGATCACCCAGTCTAACGCCACTTCACTTCTACATGTGGGGTCACTTAAAGCAAGTAATGAATGCACAGGAGCCTGAAGATCCAGGTCACATTCAGTAACTGATCACTGAAGCATGCCAAGCTGTTACATCTGATATGTTTCGTCGTGCAAGAATGTCTTTAAAACGTTGTGCTGAAATCTGCATAAACCAAAGTGGCCAACATTTCGATCACTTATTACAGTGAATATGCAGGGTACCCTACTTCCTACCTACAGACCATCATGTCGTAGTACCACCTGGCTACCTAACATAGGATAAAAACGGTTCTTTTCAGGACCAAATAAAAATGTACTCTTTGGAACAGGATGTCATTTGGCCATGTTAAATCACTGCAAATGGCGTTAATCGAAAAGGAGGTCTACCAGCCTTTCAATCGAACCTACTACTTCACAGCCTGGCTCATACAATAACAGTAATTCAGCCACCTTAGCTCCCGCGAGTCTTGGTGGATAGTTCTCACGTTCTAGTCCTTATAGATACTTCCTGTCCAATTGTAAGATAGTATTATTCGCAGCTGTGATCTTCTTACCAATTCATTATAATTTAATTTGTACCGGGAGGTACACCCCGAAGCCGCGCGTTCAAATCCAGCGCCTGAATGAACTCCTCTATTGGTAAAACAGTGAAACTGAAATTACACCAAATTAGAACTTTACTCAGAAGATGTCACCACAGAAGTATGATGTACTTTCGCTATTGCACAGTTGCCTAAACTGAGTGAATTCATCCTTGTTTTGTTTGCCATTCATCAAGAAGTTTGGACATTTTTCCACAGATGACACCACTAAAAAACTATGTTCATGCACCCTGGTGCAAAGGGAAAGAACTTATAATTTAAAGAAGTTTTGTATTTCTAGGTTTTTGTAACTGAATGATGTTCATTTATTTTTGGGTTGGCAATATTTCCTTTTTCTTTCCACCAGTTTTGAATCTAATTTTCAACCTACCACAGGCTTCTTGTTCGATTCTGAGTGTTACTTTGAATTCATCCAATAAAACTGAGAGGGTGTGGCGAGTTTTGTCTTGAATGATCTCGAACCTTCCCTGAGGGTTTATAAACTACGAATTTTCTCGTTTCTTGGCCAATTCATCGTCATCTTACTGAGTGTGTGTGTCAAAGCAGGAGGCGGGCGGCCTCTTTCATCGGTCAACAGAACATCTACAAGGTAATGGCCACATAACTTCTTTCTTGCTACCTCCGCAGTTTAACCCGAGGGAAAGGTCCGACTCTTTAGTTATATAACCAGCTTTTCTAAAATGTAACTTTCTTCCGGCTAATGAAAAACCTTCATTAAATCATTAACTGTAAATCGGCGATAGAGAGTGTATTACCCTCTCGAGCTCCCCTTCATCTTGGTTTGGGGTGACTTCGTTTTGTAACGGTTTTTTGCCTGTAATATGTTAAAGTAATTTCTATACGAGTCACCTCAGTAGTTTGTGAATAGCCCCTGTTTCATCGATCTAGAGCCGCGTAGGTTCTTTTAGTGTTCATATCTAGGAGTGCAAGCATACGCCTCCATTCATTTTGTGTTCGGGCCATTAATTTAACCTGTGATTCTTATTTCACGAAGGCCCAGTAGGTTGGGTATTTAATACCCCTGTAGAAATGTTCAATTTTTAATTGGTGGTTTGAGAGCCCCGAGATTAATGTAATGTTGCCTTGAGTAGACAGTAAGAAATGGAGAGCCTGTTAGCTCTTTTCCAAATTTTGAAGTGCCTCTGGAAGGCTAGATATTCGACTTTGGGAGCACGTGCTCCATGAATTAGGGGATTTCTGCCCTTGAATAAATTTGTAAATTTGAGCTAGGAGCTCAGAAATTGTAAGGCGAGGGGCGTGAAGCCCAGGATTAGTAAAAATCACTAAATTTTGGATTTTCCTTGTCCTGTTTAAAATTTGTCATTGTGCCTGTTCTTTCATTGTTATGAAAAATTGTTAAGTTTGAAGTCCTAAAATAAATTTAACCTTTGTTAAAGTTTTAATCCAATGCTTGACATTGTAGTTTGACCCATTCACCCCGGCACCTTCTTTAACCTCTTTCTGTTCCACGGGTATCCCCGTAATATAAATAATAGAAATAACACTGCAGCTAATGATCTCTACCATATTGGCGTGCATTTTATAAGCGGTATCGTTGTACTAATATCGTAAAGGAACAAGTACTAATATTTTTCGGATAACTATTATACACGCGTTAGTTGGGTTACCTACCTTCAAAAATGTAAGAGGCTGGTGAGCCACCAGGTATATACACATTACTACTGAATACGATTCATTATATTACATTTAGTAAATCTTAGGAAATAGTTAAACCTCATATAAACGGGTCGAATATTTTTACTGTTGGAATACGTAATTAAGTTTTAATCCACGGCGGATTTCAATACGCAAGTAATGGGCAGATTTGTGGTTAACTTCAACACATCATTTAAAGGGAATTCGATAGCAGTTAAAGCGAGAAGGAAACAGTTCGCCATTACGTGATACATGCTGCGTTTAACTGAGAACGTTTCGTGCCAATGTCTCTAATCTTAATATTTAAAAAAGGTAGTATTAGGGAGATTTTAACTTCCATATCTTCTTTTCGCTACTGTCCTTTAAATATTATTTAATGACAAATGTCATTAACTAAGAGAAAAACGCAGCATGACTTAAATAAATCCTCTTAACATCCATTTAATAAAAGCAATTCATTCACACTGTATCACGTCCCAAATCAAGTTTAAGAGCCAAGATAAATTTTATTCCAACAGGTATCATATAAATGGGCTTGAAAAAATAATAGCTTCATTTTCTTCTTCTTCCTCATCTGTCTACGCTCCAGGATCGGTTTTTCCCTGGGACTCAGTGAGGGATCCCACCCCTACCGCCTCAAGGACAGTGTCCTGGAGCTTCAGACTCTGAGTCAGCGGATACAACTGCGGAGGATGACTAGTACCTCGCCCATGCGCCCTCACTTGCTTTGCGGAACAGGGGTCTTGCGGCGGAGGCGGGATGGGAAGATTGGAAGGGATCGACAAGGAAGAGGGAAGGAAGCGGCCGTGGCATTAAGTTAGGTACCATACCGACATTTGCCTGGAAGAGAAGTGGGAAACCAGAGAAAGCCATTTCCACGATTGCTGAGGTGGAAATTAAACACACCTCTAGTCAGTTGACCTTCCGAGGCTGAGTGGACCCCGTTCCAGCCCTCGTGCCACTTTTCAAATTTCGTGGCAGAGCCGGGAATCGAACCCGGGCCTCAGGCGGTGGCAGCTAATAACACTAACCACTACACCACAGAGGCAATAACTATAGCAAAACCATGACATTTTGTTACGTACCTTCCAATTAATAGTAATAATGTTATTAGTTTTACGTCCCACTGAGTACTTTTACTTTCAGATAAGCCAAGGTACCGGAATGTTGTCTAGCAGGAGGTCTTTTACGAGCAATTTACTTTACCGACAGGAGTGTGGTGTATTTAACACCATCAAATAGCACCGGGCTGAACCCGTGCTTCAGTGCTTCTACCGTCTGAGTCACACAGTTCAGCACCTACTGATTAGCCTAAAATAATAGAAATACCATTCTACGGGCAAGAGAACCTAATCAGAGCTCGGGATAAATTATTTTCAGGTATAGAAAGTGAGCGTATTTATCGATGGAGAATTAGTCAGATGGTCCGCCTCTGTGGTGTAGTGCTTAGTGTGATTGTCTGCCACCCCGTGAGGCCCGGATTCGATTCCCAGCTCTGCCAGTAAATTTGAAAAGTGGTACGATGGCTAGAACGGGGTCCACTCAGCCTCGGGCTGTCAACTGAGTAGAGGTGGGTTCGATTCCCACCTCAGCCATCCTGGAAATGGTTTTCCGTGGTTTTTCGCTTCCCCTCCTGGCAAATGCCGGGATGGTACCTAACTTAAGGGCACGGCCGCTTCCTTCCCTCTTCCTTGTCTATCCCTTCCCCTCGCAAGGCCCCTGCTCAGCATAACAGGTAAGGCCTCCTGGGCTAGGTACTGGTCATAATCCCCAGTTGTATCCCCCGACCTAGAGTCTGAAGCTCCAGGATACTGCACTTGAGGCGCTGAATCCGTGGGAAAAACCGACCATGGAGGGTAAATAGATAAAGCAGAAGAAGAATGAGTAATAGTCCAACAACAGGAAGAAAATACTTATTTTTCGTCCCACTAACAACATTTACGGTTTTCGGAGGCACCGAGGTACCCGCAGATGTTCTTCCAGGTGTCGATAGCATATTTGAGCGCATTCAAATACCACCGGACTGAGTCGTTAACATCCGTTAACTCAGGCATTGAAGGTCAGCGTCATTCTAAGTCACACAGCCTGGCGTAGACCTCTAATAATGAATGAGCGGAAGTATCACAGATTGACAAATATCTTACTCATCATTCTGACACTAGATATTAAACACGAGTTCGGACTTATAAAGTTCTGTGTGCAACGGATAATTTCAAATGTTTAATTTAATGTTTAACCAGTAAGGGCGCACGTATGGGTAAAAATTACCCAGGTGAATTTCAAATGTATGTTTCAGTTATTTCCAGTGTGCTCTTCAGGCCTCCTCTCTCAGAAGCTTTCGAGAGAATCCTTCTAAATGTCATGACCTTGAATCACCCGCGCGGCTTTGTTAGTTCCGCTCATAGTGTGAGCGAAACTTCGACTGGGTAAATTTCACCCGTGTGCGCGCTCGTAAGTTTCAGAATGTCATTCTTGTTTATTGTTAACTACCTTGTTTTTACGGACGATCAGTGCAGTAATTTTGATTAGACAAACGTACTTTGTAGTATGTGTGCGTGTTTTTGTTTGGCAAGTTTAAGCAAAATTTTAGTGAATTTTAGGAACTTGAGAAGTATCACTTTATGACGCAGAACGAAATTTTAAACCTGTTGCTCCCAAGGAAGATAAGTACATCAAAGCTAGTGATGACTCAGAGGTTGACAATGTCCAAGAAAGTGATGAGGCACGTTCCTAATACGTTCATTTCCTTTATAGAAATTAGTAACCGACAATTTTATCCTGTTTCAAATGCTCATGTCATCTATAAAGCAAACGTTCTCAATTCAACTCTAAACCTACATTCCGTCATAATTGCTCGAATAAGCTGTCCATGGATAACCAAAAGGAACACTTGGCATCGAAAAGTAAAATACTGACTCCACCAACAAACCACCGAAGTCATGTTCAGTGGCTTTGAGGAAAAATCTGAGGAAAGTACAGTCCTCAGAAAGTGTCAAGCAGGAAGTTGTGATGAACGTGGAATTAAAAATAAAAGACAGGAAAACCACAACCTGTTGTCCAGTGTGCAAAAATCTAATTTGCCGCGAACATGTGGAGCCAGTGTGTGAAAAATGTATGCAAAAAATCAACAAGCAGGAGGAAGTAATGGAGCAGGATTGAAATGTAATCAAATCTGATCTTTGAACATCCTATACAGTTCTTACCCTCTCCTCTTCCCTCTATACCCAACGGGTATTTATCACTTGTGACTCTTTTGATTCATAAAATGTGTGTCCAATAAAAACGATATAATATAAACACCTGAGTGATGCCAGTGTATGTGTAAGCGTTATGAGAACGTGAACATCCATTTTTGTTATCACAAGTTGCACATTGTCACAATTACTCCGACCGAGCTCGATAGCTGCAGTCGCTTAAGTGCGTCCAGTATCCAGTATTCGGGAGATAGTAGGTTCGAACCCCACTGTCGGCAGCCCTGAAAATGGTTTTCCGTGGTTTCCCATTTTCACACCAGGCAAATGCTGGGGCTGTACCTTAATTAAGGCCACGGCCGCTTCCTTCCCACTCCTAGCCCTTTCCTGTCCCATCGTCGCCGTAAGACCTATCTGTGTCGGTGCGACGTAAAACAACTAGCAAAAAAAAAAAAAAAAAAAAAAAAAAAAAAAAAAAAAAAAACCAATTACTCCGAAACTATTATAATTGATTTACTAAATAAATGTATCACCATTTACATGATTTTCGATAATTGCAATTTAGAATTAAGGATCATTTTTGCGTATGGGTAAATTTTCACCCACCGTGCGTCTTTGCGTCTTGACAGAGAGCGTGCGTCCTGCCGGGTTTAATGTCACTGTCTCTGCATATCCCGCCTGGTGTCCTGATCATAAAGACTTGATGTGTTTACAGTCCGACTGGCTTAGTCGGTTTCAACGTCAATGTTGGAAAAATAGAGCAATCTAAATATTGGACAGCAGGGTAGAAAAGGTGGTGGTATACAATTCTCAATCACTAGATTACGTACCAAAACCCTGGGCTCAACTCTAAACGTTTCGGCAGTGCTATTGATGGTGATTTTTCCGTACGATGAGGACGTTACTGCTCTACCTTGCTGTTATTCCACAGGAGTAGGCAACGAGCCAGCACTGAGTCCCACCATCTCCCTACTTCATTACCATTCGACACTACGTGACATATGATTTGCAGTCAACACAACGTGTAATGCTACTCATCTCTATTACCTGATATCTCAAGCCATCTCTTTTCAGTGTTGACTCAGTTAATTTATAGCTGGTAGGTTCTTTAGTCTGCAGAAACTAATTTTGAACAAATCATTTTATAAACTACCTGAAAAAGATAACAGAAATATACCTGAAAAATAAACAACTGAATTAAAACAAAATGGCAATTTTCGTTCTTCAAAGAACATCGTCAGATTCTATCAAATCACACTAAAAATGTTTAGAAATGTATAAACATGTTTATTCTTGTTTAAATCTTTAAAAACTTGCAATTTGGAACATATCTTAATGTGAAGTCCTCACGCCTCTCCATTCTAACATAGAATGCATTGGGGTTCAGTTGGGCTGAGAAAGAAAATGTCTAAAATGACCGTGAGGAGCGTTGATTCCAGTCCCTAGGCTGATTGGTGACACACACGAGGGCAATTTAAATCGTGTATAACATCTCTATAGCACGACACGTAAATCCCTACTTCCCGGACAATCTGGAATGCCACAAGGAAATAGTTTAACGTGAAACTAAATAATCTCAAATCTAAAATTCAAATTATACACATAACAATATTTGTAAATCTACAAAAGAGTTCGTAAACTATCAATCAACGTCAATATAAATAAATCTACAAAATGTCACTTCATATAGGTAATACAAATGCTTCAAGTAAAAATTAGAATAGTACCCGAGCAGAGCCGAACACTAAAGCTAGTAATTAATATTTTCTAAATGGCCATTAATATGTTTGAATTTAACGAACTTGCACGCGTTTTATCCGTTAAATGAAAGAAAAATAGGCCTAATGGGTAAATGGTTAGTTTTCTTATGAAATAAAGCGTGTGGACTTAAATTTCAGCTTTATAAAATAAGACCATGTGCATTTCATTTGTAACTGTTATGGTTCTACAAGGAATTCGAATGATTTGCTAAAACACGCTTTCCAAAGCACTCACTGGGTGAGCGCCTTTCGGTTGGGTATTGGACTAATTCTTGGGTAGTTCCTTCCAGTTCAGATTGATCACCAGGATGTCCAAAGGTTGCTGATTAACAATCACCCGTCAATACAGCAGTTAGTGACATCGATAACCATTGGCCCATCAACACACTTTAATGAATTGTCATACATTTCAAAGGCGACCTTTCTACGTAACGTAACATTTTTATAACATAGACTGAAATAAAATCTATAATAAACAAATAGAATTTATATTGATCTATTAATAGTAAAATGTCTTGATTCGAAACAGCTCTCTCATTCACATTAACCGTTATGTATTAATATTGTATATATCTGGCATATGGTAACTCTTTTCAGTTCATACGTAATATCTCTGTATCTGTGGTGCAGTCTAATTTAAAATACTGCTTTAGGAGAATTTTCACCATGCTGGGGTAATGGGTGTCCTCATTGAACTCTGTAGGACCGGGCGAGTTGGCCGTGCGCGTAGAGGCGCGCGACTGTGAGCTTGCATCCGGCAGATAGTAGGTTCGAATCCCACTATCGGCAGCCCTGAAAATGGTTTTCCGTGGTTTACCATTTTCACACCAGGCAAATGCTGGGGCTGTACGTTAATTAAGGCCACGGCCGCTTCCTTCCAACTCCTAGGCCTTTCCTATCCCATCGTCGCCATAAGACCTATCTGTGTCGGTGCGACGTAAAGCCCCTAGCAAAAAAAAAAAAGAACTCTGTAGGAGTAAATAAATTATTCTTACTGTAAAATAACGGCCCTGAAACTGGCGAGAGAACTTCAGTCTGTAACTGTAATATAAGGTTTGTGTTGCTTCTCTGTGACAGTGACATTTTCTGAACACTATTTTCAGTCACGTGACTATTTTACAATATCATGAGTTGGATAAATAGACTGTATTTCTAGGCATTCTCATAGGAATGCTGAACAAACATAACCATCAGACAGTCGTGGCTTTTAATTTTCCTTCCCAACTCACGGATGAGTTTTCCTTCTACGTACTCAACAATATTTTTAGAGTACTAGGTGAATGACTCGTAATTTGTAGCACAGCAATCATGATCAGTGTAGGTGCTGTCATCAGGAGAAACCGTAGTACATATATAAGAGAAGCATCACTTCTATCGAAGGGTCAATCTGTCCCAGTGAACACTTCTTGTGTGCTAATCTGAATTGGTCTGCATAGGGATTATTTCTGTTTCCTCCTATATTACGTATGGATAAGAAGAGCAATTATAAATTGTCGGCTATGTTATGTCTTGTGCTTTATGTCTCCTGTCGTTTACTAAACACAACGGACAAGGTTTGTACACACATGTAATACTCTTCAAATATTTTTAATAGAGGGTACTTCGTATTTTGATCCTTAAAGTTATTCAGCCCTGTCTAGTCAGCTATTTGTCTTTTAGTGAGAAAGGGTGACTAGAATCTGTGCTTTACAGTTGCGAAAATTAATATGACCTTTCAATCTACGTAGCCTTCTCATAATAGAAAATAAATGAACTTACCTGAAATGAAATACACTATATTGCTCGAACAAAAGCATGAGAAGCAGAATGTATGCATATTCAAGCTACAATACATAAAGCCAAAGTAATTTCTATCAACGATGAACTTGACACACATGCGAGATTACTCAGACATCTCCAGACAGCTGTTGTCGTTAGCTGGTACATTTGTATCATGGCGGCCGTAGTTCTGCTTGCCTCCGCCCGGAGCGCTAATCGAGCTGCTATACCCACTTTTTATACTCTAGCTCGTTTGTTAGGCCTCTCCAGCTATTCAAATCTCCGCCAGCTGTACTGTAATGTACCTTACTTCAAAACTCATGAACTCCCTGATGGAAGAAGTTCAAACTTTACGGAACAGATTTCAACCCTGGTGATTTACTAATGCAACCTAGTATTCAAAGACTTCTATATGGAGAAAGGTCTTGTTGTTAAGTTTGAACGTGTAATCTGTATTCTTTGTGTGTTGTCATCCCTGCTATTAAAATGTCCTCCGATGATATTGCTCCTCCCGTAAAAACGTATCCTCCAATCAATTTTTCTCTTTCTTTTTCTTCTGGAATGTTCTACTGGGTAGCTATTTAAGGGTGCGTTCTTGCTGTATTCTTGGTCTTGTCAGGCGGCAGTGAAGCTTTTATTGTGCGACCGAGAGGTGAGGGAAATTATGGAAGTGGGGGACCGGCTGGAGTGAGAAAACAGTTATAAGGTAGACAAAACACCATCTATGTGAATGATCTGCGTTTACACTTAGGGAAGATTTCTACGAGCCCCTTTTAGATTATAAATTTCTGTTCCTGATTTAAAAAAATATGAAATGCTTGGTTTTCTCTGGTAAACTTTAAATTCATGTAGGCCTCCGTTCTCCGTCTTCGGACTTAGAAATTTTCCCGATCGGATTTGGTAAAATATAAGTACGAGAAATGTACCACCGTTAATCTTCCTCTCAACTTAAATTTGGTGAATACGTTTTGTTAACCGTTAAATTCAACTTCTTCCTTTCGGCTTTTAACACTTTTTCATAACATAATTACAGAGTGGTGTGGGTTAGGCTCTGCTTCGCCCAATTAGGTAATGTGTGAATTTTCTCTGGAGTGCTCGGTTTTTGCCTCCATTCATTTTGGTGTTCGGCCCTTTATTAAATGTAACCTTTCTTGTATTTTTCCTTCTCCACTTTGGTGGACGTGTAGCGTGGACCTACTGCTCCTCTTAACCATGGATCGGTAGATCCTATTTCCTTGTGTATTCCTCTGTCCTATACATAACGAGTATACGACTATTTTTCAAGCAACTGATTGTTGCCCTTTCGCATGTAAATGTATTTTTTGGCCCATTTGAGGGATTTGGCCAATCAATGTAAATGGACTCCTTGGTTTGAGACCCTTGATTTGCAAAATTGTATTCCTGCGTTTAAGACTCTTGTAATATTTCGTAAATATTACTACAGGGTTCGAGACCCATCTATGTAAATTGTAAATTGCATCAAAAGTTACGACATCTTTTTCGATTGGTATTTAACATACCTTACCAAAACTGTACAAGTTAACCTAACCCCTTCTATTAAGACAAAGTCAAACTCTTGAAGTGTAAACGAAAGAAAATTTCTCTGAGCTAATGAGCTATTTCATTTAAAGGATCTCTCAGCTTTAGAACTCTCCTTGTTAAAGAGCTGATGAGCTTTCCTTAGTGGTTGAATTCTCCCAATTTTTGTATTATTTCTGAGCCTATGGCTCTACTTGTTATTTGCTGAGCCATTTCTCTTTTTTGGTTGTTTGTTAAATTCTTATTTTTGTGTGAAAAGGAAGATAATTAAAGTTTCTCAAATTTTAATAGGTTCTCTCGAACTGTAAGTTTAACGTTGTCTACCCATTCATTCCTCCCCTGCGAACCATGTGACCTTGCCGCGGTGGGGAGGCTTGCGTGTCCCAATGAAGCAGATAGCCAAGACGCAGGTGCAACCATATCGGATGGGTATCTGTTGAGAGACCAGACTAAGGAATGGTTCATCAAAAGGGGGGTAGCAGCCTTTCGGCAGTTTCAAGGGCGGCAGTCTAGATGATTGACTGGTACGGCCTTGTAATAATACTCAACACGGCTTAGCTGTGTTCATACTGCTACACGAATGAAAGCAATGGGAAACTACAGCCGTAACTAACTCCCGAGGGCATGCAGCTCGCTATGTATGAATGATGTACTGATGATGGCTTCCTTCCAGATAAAATATTCCGGAGGAAAGCTAGTCCCCCAATTCAGATCTCCGGGTGGGGACTACACGAGAGGAGGAAATCATCAGGAAGATGGATACTGACATTCTGCGAGTCGGAGCGTGGAATGTTAGAAGTGTGAATCGTTGTGGTAGGTTAGAGAATCTGAAAAGGGAGATGGATAGACTAAAGTTAGATGCAGTTGGAATAAGTGAAGTACGTTGGCAAGAATGGCAGGATTTTTGGTCAGGAGAATACCGGGTTATCAACACAAAATCAAACAGGGCAAATGCAGGAGTTGGTTTAATAATGAATAAGAAAATAGGGCAGCGGGTAAGCTACTACGACCAGCATAGTGAAAGAATTATTGTCGTCAAGATAGACACCAAACCAATGCCCACCACAGTAGTGCAGGTCTATATGAATACTAGTTCAGCGGATGATGAAGAAATCGAAAGAATATATGAGGAGATAGAAGATTTAATACAACATGTAAAAGGTGACGAGAATCTAATTGTGATGGGAGACTGGAATGCAGTGGTAGGCCAAGGAAGAGAAGGTAGTACAGTAGGAGAATTTGGATTGGGAGAAAGGAAGGAAAGAGGAAGTCGGCTGGTTGAATTCTGCACTGATCATAATTTAGTCCTTGCCAATACTTGGTTCAAACACCATAAACGACAGCTGTATACGTGGATAAGACCTGAAGACACTGAAAGGTATCAAATAGATTTCATTATGATTAGACAGAGATTCAGAAACCAGGTGTTGGATTGGAAAACTTTACCAGGAGCAGACGTGGACTCTGGCCACAACTTGTTGGTCATGAAATGCCATTTAAAGTTGAAGAATTTGAAGAAAGTAAAGAATGCAAATAGATGGAATATAAACAAGTTGAAAGAAAAGAGTGTGAGGGATTGTTTCAAGGAACATGTTGCACAAAAGCTAAATGAAATGAAAAGGCTGAAGGTAACACAATAAGGGAAGAGTGGATACTCATGAAAAATGAAGTCAGTAGGGCTGCTGAAGAAATGTTAGGAAGGAAGAAAAATCAGCAAAGAATCAGTGGATAACTCAGGAGATACTAGACCTGATTGATGAACGACGAAAATACAAGAATGCTAGAAATGAAGAGGGCAGAAAAGAATACAGGCGATTAAAGAATCAAGTAGATAGAAAGTGCAAGGTACCTGAGGAAGAATGGCTGAAGGAGAAGTGCAACGATGTCGAAGGTTGTATGGTCCTTGGAAAGGTAGATGTTGCATACGGGAAAATCAAGAAAACCTTTGGAGAAAGGACATCTAGGTGTATGAATATTAAGAGCTCAGATGGAAAGCTACTTCTAGAGAAAGAAGACAAAGCAGAAAGTTGGCGGGAGCATATCCAACAGTTGCATCAAGGTAAGGGTGTAGATAATTTGGTTCTGGAACGTGAAGAGGCTGTTGATGCTGATGAAATGGGAGACCCAATTTTGAGGTCAGAGTTTGACAGATCTTTGAGTGACCTAAATAGAAACAAGGCACCTGGAATTGATGACATTCCCTCTGAATTACTGACTGCCTTAGGGGGAAACCAGCATGGCAAGGTTATTCCATTTAGTGTGCAAGATGTACGAGACAGGAGAAGTTCCATCCGATTTTCGGCAGAATATTGTTATACCTATTCCTAAGAAAGCCGCTGCTGACAAGTGTGAAAACTACCGCACCATTAGTTTAGTATCTCTTGCCTGCAAATTTTAACACGTATTATTTAGAGAAGAATGGAAAAACAAGTGGAAGCTGGGTTTGGAAAAGATCAATTTGGCTTCAGAAGAAATGTAGGAATACCTGAAGCAATCCTGACTCTACGTCTGATCTTAGATGATCGAATCAAGAAGGACAAGCCGACGTACATGGCATTCGTAGATCTAGAAAGAGCATTCGATAATGTTGATTGGACCAAGCTATTTAAGATTCTGAAGATGATTGGGATCAGGTACCGAGAACGAAGAATTATGTACAATCTGTATAAAATCAGTCTGCAGTGGTAAGACTCGAGGGCTTTGAAAAAGAAGCAGCAATCCAAAAAGGAGTCAGGCAAGGCTGCAGTTTGTCCCCCTCCTTTTCATTGTTTACAAAGAATAGGCAGTAAAGGAAATCAAAGAGAAATTTGGAAAGGGAATCACAATCCAAGCAGAGGAAATCAAAACCTTGAGATTTGCCGATGATATTGTTATTTTATCTGAGACTGCAGAAGATCTTGAGAAGCTGCTGAATGGTATGGACGAAGTCTTGGGTAAGAAATACAAGATGAAAATAAATAAGTCCAAAACAAAAGTAATGGAGTGCAGTCGAACGAAGGCAGGTGATACAGGAAATATTAGATTAGGAAGTGATATCTTAAAGGAAGCAGATGAATATTGTTACTTGGGTAGTAAAATAACTAACGATGGCAGAAATAAGGAGGACATAAAATGCAGACTAGCACAAGCAAGGAAGAGCTTTCTTAAGAAAAGAAAATTGCTTACTTCAAACATTGATGTAGGAACTAGAAAGATGTTTTTGAATACTTTCGTGTGGAGCGTGGCATTGTATGGAAGTGAAACATGGACGATAACTAGCTCAGAAAGAAAGAGAATAGAAGCGTTTGAAATGTGGTGTTACAGAAGAATTTTGAAGGTGAGATGGATAGACAGAATCACGAATGAAGAGGTACTGAGTCGAATTGGGGGGAGGAGATCGACTTGGCTAAATTTGACAAGAAGAAGAGATAGAATGATAGGACACATATTAAGACATCCAGGACTACTTCAGTTGGTTTTTTGAAGGAAGTGTAGGTGGTAAGAACGGTAGGGGTAGACCAATGTATGAATATGATAAGCAGATTAGAGCAGATGTAGGATGCAATAGTTACGTAGAAATGAAAAGTTTAGCACAGGATAGGGTGGCATGGATAGCTGCATCAAACCAGTCTATGGACTGATGACTTAAACAACAGAACCCATTCATTCCTCACACTTCCTTCCCTCCCTGCTCCATGTAAATAACTTTAATAATAATAATAATAATAATAATAATAATAATAATAATAATAACATTCACAGCGACATCAGACAACGCAGATTAACATTCTTTGGACATATAAAAAGGATGAACCCAGATAGACTTAGCAAGCAAATACTTGAATTTTATGAAAACCTAAGTAAAGCAAAAACGGACACAATAAAATGGATTGGCGAAATTAAAACAGATCTCAAACTGGCAGGAATTACACCTGAAGATATCAGAGCCAAAGTTCATAAGTGGCAAGTTGACCAAGAGGAGGAACCAAGGAAGAAGACCGGAACAACATGGTCTCAAGAGAGGAAAGAAGCACACAGCAAACAAATGAAGGAAGTGTGGGCACAAAGAAAGGCAAATGGCTGTCTCTAAGTACTTTGCGTAGTCCTAATGGGCTCATTCGCAAATAATAATAATAATAATAATAATAATAATAATAATAATAATAATAATAATAATAATATAGTTTAAAAAATAGGAAGGAATGTTGTTATCTAAACCTTTGATCCCTGTCATACGTCATACATATATGTAAATAACCAAATTCCTTTACAATAGCTAATAACGCAATGCTCCCTATAAATGAAAATGCTAAAGAAAATTACTATATTTATTGTTTTCTAATTACACTCATTTTTCAAAGAAATGTGACAATGAACCGTTGTCGAGTTCGAAAGCAGATCTTAAAAATTAACAATTTTCATCAAGCAGTGAAGATGACCACATAAAAGTGAAATAATACCGAAAAATTTCTATGCTCGTTTTAGATGGTATAATGGTTCTAGTCTCTATATATTGACACCTGAGTAAAACAAGCAGCCTCTAAACAATTAAATAAAATGTGGCTCCCTATGTTCATTGTTTAACGCTGAAAGTGGTGGGCTCTCATATTCAGGAATTGAATTACTATTGTTTAGTCTGTTATTAATTAAATTCTGAGGGTCCTGATTATTCACATGAATGAAAATAATTTCACTGTATTGTAGTTGCAGAATTCTATCATCCCTAACACTGCTCATTGTGTCCACCTATCTCATCTAGATATCCATTCAAATAGCCATTTATATCGATTCTGAATGTACGTATCACATTATTAAATATTGAATGATGTCCGGTCTTCCTAAGCCGGAAGCTCTGGCCATATTCAAACGAGAAACACCCTCATTAGCCGTATGAAATGCTCTCATGGACAACATATCAACTGAATGAGAAGAGTTCATTTCATTCCCTCTCACTCATTGCGTATTGATCGTTATTCAAGAAGATAAATCCATCCTGATTGTTGTTCAAAATATTTAGAGGTGAAGAGACACAAGTTCATTAATGGTATTGATTTTGTCAGATATTTGACAAAGTATACATGACGGCTACGAAATAGTAACATTAAAACTGAATCAAACAGAACAAAGTCGTCTGTAAATTTTTTAATTCCAGGGAACTTGTCAAACAACCGTAAAATTGATCTAGATTACTATATTTTCACTTCCCTTGTCGATAATATATTGTTATGCAGTTAAACTGAATATGGAAAATATCATTGAATTTTATTCGCTAAATGTATGCAAGTACTGTATGCTGAACCGTAAATATTTTAAAGTGCAGTGCAATATCCTTCAGGAGAACATTTCGAGTATTATAATGTCGCTACGCGAGAAAATCCCCGTATCCCACAATGGTCTTCCTATCCATCATTCTCCTTAAGACTGGCCACACCTTTCAGTCACATATGGATATGCAGATCATCAGAAACATTTTTGGTTGTGTTCATTTTCCTATGCTAATGTGTAAACGAAAATTACCGTTAAATGCATTATAGCGTAGGAGGGCGTAAATACGTCATGGAAATAGCGTACGGTTCAGCAATGGTCATTTCCAAACTCCACAACCTAACACAATGACGGGAATCTCAATTTCAGATCGTCTCAAATAGTGTCTTCATACACTAATGAAATGATCCTTTGGAATTTACGTCTCGAGCTATGCATCCTCAACGGTGATATAGAGAAATATTACTCACAATCCATCTTACGCTAAATCAGGTTTATCTCGATGACAATGCAATGTTCCTCGAAATTACGATTTCATTTGTTCTATAGACGTATGAATATTTGTGGAAGATTTAAGCAAATCAGACCCCGAATGATAGACTACAAACGTGTGCGGTAATAAGATAGGCCTCTCAAACGATATAAAACACACCTTGTGTAGGGAAATCGTTTCCTGTGATGGAATTCAACGGCAAACAATGTAAAGAAAACAGGGATCATACAGTTCCTCATAAAACGCAGTACATCATTACACACATCCAATTTATTCTACTTTGAAGATCCTGGCTTCACATATCCAGCCAGGAGTATGCAACTACACAGTGACTAAAACAATACACCGCTACCAATACTACCCAAGGCCTGTCACCTTGCCAAGCATGCTATAATTGCCTTCTAATGATAGTCCCTATATCCTTTCAACATAAACACATAATAAATCATACGGCAGGACAATCATCTCAAGTCGCGACCCAAAACTATAAATTGGAAACTGATTCCAGAAGAAATTTATTCTACCCCATTGTCTAATCTGATTTCGAAACATTTCCAACATGAAAACGAACTATAAAATATTAACAAGCATATCTCACAGTTTTCATTATTGGGTAAATTATTGATCGGTGATCAAGATCAGGTCACTGGTGGCTCACCACCTTCAAAAACCTTCCTTCCTTCCTTCCTTCCTTCCTTCCTTCTTTCCTTCCTTCAAATCAAACTTCAGGACACTCTTGAAATCTTGAACATGAACTTAACCACGCAAAGGATATTTGATCAAAACAAATATTTCACAGATGCATTCGTCGGACATCCAACTGAGATTCGCCTTTCAAAGAATTGTTTACAAGCAGACGCAATAATGCACGCTTATGAAATACTCGTGCAAAAAAGAATTTCGATGAAAAAAATATTAATAAGGCATCGTACTGAATATCTTCCAACTATCTGGATGCCAGTGTCTCCAGTCATATCAACTGTCATAATCACTTTACAACAAGGAACAAAACCAAAACTGAACAGACTCTATATTTCCAACATTAATTTACTCCATCCAGCTGCCATCCGTGGAGGCCCGGGTCTGATTCCCAGCTCTCCCACGAAATTTGAAAAAAGTGGCACAGTGGCAGGAACGGGGTATACTGAGCCTCCGGAGGTCAACAGAATAGACGGGGTTAGATTCCCATCTCAACCATCCTCAAGGTGGTTTTCGTGGTTTCCCAATTCTTCTCCAGGCAAATACCGGGATAGTATCGAACTTAAGGATTCTTTCCTCTTCCTTGTCTATCCCTTCCAATGTTCTCATCACTAAAAGGCCCCTGTCCAGGATAGCAGGTGAGGCTGCCTGGTAAGAGCACTGTCATCCTCCCCAGTTGTATCTCCCGACCCAAAGTCTCACTCTGTAGGGCACTGCCCTGGAGGCAGTAAAGGTGGGATCCTTCGCTGAGTCTGAGGGAAAAATCAACCGTGCACGGTAAACAGATTAAGAAAGGAAGAAAAGAAAAGAAATTTACTACATCAACGATATAAACCCTCATCGGGGCTCCAATTAAGTCTGTCACCCTAGGTCATATCGGTGACATGCTCCTTCTATCCCCACCACATATGTTGTCTCCATGTCCGCGGTATGTGAACATTGTTAACTGGAACATTCTAATGAGTCTATCCTTAACTGAAATTCCATCATTTCCAATATTTACATTAGTCCAGATCACTAAATTACTCCCATGGAAAGAAATTAAAGTTCAAAAAAATAAAAAAATAAAAACCCACTTAGACTCAATTTACGTTATAATATACGCTGTCACCCGCAAACTGCTGGCTGTTACCAATATTATCCAATTAGATTATTTAACTATTACATTATTAATATATCCCCACTAGACACTTATGCAAACACTATATTATTTATAGAATGTTTACACTCATCCTACGCTAGGTGCTGTACACCTCGGGCCGGATGGTACAGATCAGCTTACTCTGCCATCCTGCTATTGTGCGATGATACAGCCATTACTGGTCCTTGCTTCATCTCAGCGTAAAGTTTGCGAGCCATTCTGCTCCCTCGTAACTAGTTGCTCACCGTCTTTCTTCTTGTCTGCTCTGGTAACTGCACTCCACACTGTACTACCGATTGATTCAGCTTAGGTGCTACGAGTTGATTGCTCAAGAACAATTAAAATTTTCAGTATATAACTGGAATAATATTTTCTTGTGCAAGCTCCATTTTACTTTCACTTTAATCACTGAATCGTTCAATTTAATTGACAAAAATTTCTGTTAATATTCACTTAAACGCTCATAATTCCAGTCACTCAATGTACAGTACGTTAAAGGTATTTGAAAGTTCTGAGTTGACGGTTTCATTCCGGACGCGGTTATCACGACTTGCGCTGGAACGTTCATTATTACTTTCCTGGGCTCAGTGTATTCGGAATGATGTACTCGGACGAAATTTAGACTCCTCCCTCCCCGAATTCACTGATGATAAGACAATGTTCTTTTCGATTACAGCCTATTTCACTACCGGCGTCGAATGTTCACTAGGGCCTGAGTTTGGTCTCTAAACCAATCATGGTTTAATTCTGAGAGTGACGCTATATATTGAACCCGACAGGGACATGACCCAAGGACCTTTGGTTGATATTGATCTACGTAATTACACGCAATGCTATTTAAGGAAGACAATGCTGAAATTGATTAATATTCATATCATTAATAGAGGTAATACCGAAACTAATTAATATTCCTACCAGTAAGATAGATAAATTGTGTCTTTTAAAAATTATTCTACGAGATTTCTTTGTCTGCGACTTATTGCGCAGTATTGTCCTTTGTGTAGCGGGGGCCCGCAGAGGAAGCCAAGCCACCTTAGACCCGGGAGGGGTCATGAACGGGGATTCCTCGTGACATCACTCGAGAGAAGTCATCCCTCCTTAAGACTCAGAGAATGAGGGGAAACCAACTTTTTCGAAACGAAATATAGGAGCCGGACTAGCCAACTTAATTATCTACGATCTAGAAAATGAATGAAACTCGAATTATGGGGTCATCTCCCGATTTAAAAGGGATAAATGTCACTGGGACATTTATTTAGAGTGTTTAATGTCCCTTTTCTTGATAACTTTCAGAAGAAGAAAGAATACTGTGTTGTTTCTGCGTGGAAATGTACTGGGCCATCTGGTTATTCTCATGACACGTCCTCGAACAAGGGAGTTCACCACGCAGAGTGGGGGAAGCCGGACAGATTTTAATTAATTGAAGAAGATCCACCGAAGGATAATGGAATGGTTATGTCTCAATCGCATCAACTAAATATTGGTCACCGATTAGCCGTACTATTATACCTCGAGCATGCCATGAATAGGCAATACGCAAATTAGTGGAAGGGGTAGCGCTCCCTTGTAAAAACTACTGCAGTAAGGGACAAGACTCACTCGGGACTTGCGGCTCATTGACGGCGAAGCTATGCTCGTTTAAGCCCTCGTTAGTTCTTTGTTCAAGTGAAGTTAATTTCCATTTCAAGTGAAATAATAGAGTTAGCATAAACAGTGTATAGTTTTGGTCTTCGTGACATCAGTGTTAACTTTTTGTAAAAGCGTGAGGTGTAAAGTAATATTATTATCATTACTACGGCATAATAATCTTACGTAGCAGCAGACTGAGTAGTGGCTGAGAGATAGACGGGATTCGGTACTGAACCGCGGACTACGCAGTCGTATCCGAGATCGTGAACAGACGTTCACTTCGAACGCTGTTAACCGGAGTGTGAATTAAACAGTGACGTTGTGTGTGTACAGGATTAACTGCCAGCGGCTCCACCAGCATCAAACCATGGATCTTCAACTTGAAGGTGGAATGGAAATGGAAGTAATCACCGCGGTGCCCATGGACCAGGAGTAAGCTCAGGATGGACCTCCTGAGCTGACGAAGGTGTCATCAGGTGATAGAGATGAGTACAAAGTTTTTTAATATCTGACATGCATTGAGGGGATGGGAATGTTTATTGTAAACTGACGCTATAAGAGATTAAAGATGTATTCCAGTTGAAATAGAGCGCCGAAATGAGCGCGTAGTTGTTAATTCCTAGTTTAGGAAACCGACGACAGGTCTGAGTAATTGATTGTAAATAATTTAGGGAATATAATACTTCAGCTTTGCATGGGGTAGAGATTCATTCAATTATTTCTTTCTTGGGAGATTCTGTTTGTTTATTGGCGTCAGAAGACCAGGGGAGTGCAGTGAGAGTAGTTATTAATTAGAGTAATCATTAATTTGATGAGTGCATGGCAAGTAAAACGGTAAGTACTACAGTGTGTATGGCACGTAACTACGAGGCTCAGCGGCCGAACTGACAGCCAAGAACCCCACCCTTTTGAAATACTTAGATAGGAAGTGATATGATTTAAATTGATGATGTGATTAAATTTACCAGGAAGTGATCATAATGCGTGTGTCAAATATCAATCCGTGTGAATATTAATTAATTAATGAATGTACTACCGTGTGACAATAAATTAATCATGTGCTGACCATCGATTAATTAGCAGTCAGTAATCAGATGTTAATTGCCGCGCGAGCACTTAATTGTGTTGTAATTGCTGAATAGATTCCGCACGATGACCAGGTATGATTAAGGTAGCGGGTAAGCCATGTAGAACGGCAGGAATAATAATAATAATAATAATAATAATAATAATAATAATAACAATGATCGGGCAAAGATTAGCATTGTGATACCGGAGTCGCGTTGTGAAGATGACGTGATACTGTTGGGTCAATATGTGTTGAATTCAAGGTGATTTACGCGAGTCTTTGAGACAGCAGTTTATTGTAGACGTACTTCCGAGTGAAGTGTTACTGTTTCCTTTTGTAAAGGGAATGTCACGCGTGTTATGTGGGCTGTTGACCCTTGGGGTGACGGACGCGGCCGTCTGACCTTGCCCCAGTTGTGTTTCTTTTTTTTGTTTGGGTATCCCGTAAGCTGAGGAAGGAGGGACATTGCTGTTAAAGAGAAGTTGGCTTCTTTGAACGGCAAAATATGTGATTTACCTAACACGCCAGAGCAGTGTATTTATTAACAAAGCGACCCGGCCGATAATGATAATGTTTGCCAATGAATCATTGTTAATTGTTCGAGTATAATATAGATAGGGATTACAGGACCCTGCCTTCATCGCAAGGGGTTGTCAGTTCGATGCTCAACGTAGGCATAGGAGGCCTACAGTGTCAGAAGAAAGATCAAAGTGCCTTTACGTATTTTGTTGCATATCATGTATGATTTATGTGTTCTTTATGTCATGTGTGGTTGTAAATAAGGTCAGTGGTGGTTCTGTCCATCAGCCTAGCGAGGTCTATAATAGCGAGCGTCGGTTCGAACCCAGGTGTTGTATCATATGTGTGTATTTTCTTACGTCATTTCATGGGGGAATCTAGGTCTTCATTAGCATAGGGATTGCTCAGACGTGTTGTCGGGTTCATGTTAGTTTTATGTGTTAGTGATAATATAGCCTCAGTGTTATGATAAAACTACCATTCGCTACATGTTATGATACACCGCTTCGCGATAAACGTACTCATTTCTATCAAGCGTAACGGACAGATGTCCACATAACAATTCACAAAAACATTTATAAATTTTTAATGTAATTCATAAGTGTATTTTAATGCGTCATTTCCCATCATCATTAAGGTTAAATAAACCGGTTTGTGAGTTCAATATATTAATTCGAATGTGTTCTCATTTTAGTTAAGTATGCCCCGCTTCTCCTCCCCTGTATGCCTTTAAGATTACTTTAGTTCAGCGCCTATTTATTTTAATTCTACTTGACCCATGCGCGACCCTGTAGATTCCATGCCGGTGCCATTTAGGGAGGGGGCGGGTGCAATATATCGTATGGCTTTACGAGTACACAAAATATCTCATATCAAATGGAAATGTCCAAATTTGACAGCTAGTCCAGAGCACTCGGTGTCCCTTGGTGTAGAAGCCTCAGATCACCATTAAATGCTCGAAGTGGGCACTCCTTAACAATTTTTTCCATTGTATGCTCCTCCGCTCCGCATTCGCAGTCAACAGATGAACGAAAACCCCATATCTTCAACATGTAACCACACCTCCCTTGACCCGTTCTAATACGGTTCAGCTTCGACCAGGTTTGACGCGGCGTTGGAATCCTTCCACATTCTTTGTTGGATCTTGAACCAAGTGAGCGTTGTTGGGTGGATGTTCATGCCAACGTTATCGCCACTCGGAGGTCGTGTCGAAATAACTGATCCTTTAAAAACGGTCCAGGGTGGTTTGTATGATGTTAACATCCATTAAGTCTATTGTCAGAAATTCATCGTAAACTAACACAATAACAGCATTGAAATGGTGCGCCCACTGTTTATTAACTATTTCTCTTCATTTTTGTCAACATGGATCACTGAGTAATGTCGTTGTCGTCTCATAAATCATCCAACACTGCATAACAGTTGATTCGCATGTATGTTCTGGTACAGAAATTCGACGTCACATACTGTATATACACGAGTACAAAGAACACTCAGCAGCAACATAGGAAGGTACAAGAGTGTATACACCGGAAAGGTTTACATGCACTTCCACAGAGTACAGTAAACCGTTTCTAAAATACAGCAAATCGTGTCTCGCACGTGGGTTCTGCCTCCCCTACTTCTTAAGCGGGAAACTGCACAGCAACATGAGTTCGTCTACGATAGCAAAACCTATGCTACGCTACTGAATTATAACACGTAACAACATGACACGAGGACGGTTTGACATAACCGGCGTTTTCTACTATGTCCATTCAAAACACACGAGGTCCTGAAATATTCGGCTTGTTTATAGGAAAGCTAATAGCACCAGAAAAACATAGCATATTTTGGGAGATATAATAATACTTATCGACTATCAAAATCTCTGCACGTATACCCCTAACCCGGTCTAGAGAGCCAAGAATAACGGCAGGGAAGATTCGCTGTGCTGACCACACGACACCTCATAAACTGCAGGCCTTCGGGCTGAGCAGTGGTCGCTTAGTAGGCCATAGCCCTTCGGGGCTGTTGCGCTATGGGGTTTGGTTGGGTTATCCCTAACACCCTCCTTATAGCTTAGTTATATTGTCATTATCAGTATTCGTTTTTGTTGTTGTTTTAGTATGACTGTCTATCTTTGTATTTATTATATAATCTATAACTAGAGAAGGAACGGCTCTGTTGTTGATAAATCAACAAAGAAATCAAATCAAGCCAGGTCATATAACAGTGGCATTTCCTTATCCGTCAGCAATTCTACTGGAGAGGCTGTATCAAGTAACTAATAATAATAGTAGTAACAATAGTAGTAAGAACATTAATAATAAGAAGAATAATCAACCAAGCTTCTGAGCACACAATATTT
The DNA here is from genome assembly GCF_040414725.1 of Anabrus simplex. Lineage (NCBI taxonomy): Eukaryota > Metazoa > Arthropoda > Insecta > Orthoptera > Tettigoniidae > Anabrus > Anabrus simplex. The sequence continues at coordinate 1,355,535,656 of NC_090265.1, forward strand.
CTGGCCATAAGGAAGAAACGTGGAATAATGAATGTGAAGAGGCCTTACGGAAACGTTCCAAATTCTGAAATAAATGGTGTTCGAATAAAAAGCACTTAGAAAAAATTCAATGAACAGAGAAAATGCACTGCCAAAATCATCAGAAATATTAAGCGTACGTATAAAAGGGAACAGCTGAACATAATTGAGGAAGTATTTACGAAAAATAACACGACATATTTCTAACGAACGTTCAAGAACAAGATCAAGGGATTTGTCACTATGAGTATATATTCCAGAGATGAAGAAGGGAAACCTTTCCAAAATAATATATTTGAAAATCTAGAGGTAGCTTTCGTCAATATTTTGGTACACGGAAAAATTCCTTGTGAATGAAGAATACACTCATTCACCCATTGCATAAGAAGGGGGACATAACTAATGCCAACAACTATAGATGCATTTCCCTTCAACCCATTTCATATAAGATCCTCTCGAAAGCGCTGCAGCGGAGAATTGGAACTCATCTAGACGAACAGTTGTGTGCATATCAGGCAGGCTGTAGGAAAGGAAGCTCCTGCGCGCAGAACAAATATATATCCTTAAGTCTGTAATTAAGATAACTGCAATGAGAAGCCGGGAAAGAACAATCATTACCTTTGTAGATTTCGAAAAGGCATACGACTCAGTGGAGCGTAAATTACTGCTTAACGTCCTTCGTGAGTGTGGTTTAGATGATGAATCCCTCGCATTGTTTAAGGAGACATTGAGAGATACCTCACCTCAAATTAAATTCATGCCGGGCGAGTTGACCGTGCGGTTACGGTCGCGCGGCTCTGAGCTTGCATCCGGGAAATAGCGGGTTCGAACCCCACTGTCGGCAGCCCTGAAGATGGTTTTCCCGAGTTTCTCATTTACACACCAGGCAAATGCTGGGACTATACCTTACTGAAGGCCACGGCCGCTTCCTTCCCATTCCTAGGCCTTTCCTATCCCATCGCCGCCGTAAGACCTACCCGCGTCGGTGTGACGTAAAGCAGATAGCAAAATTAAATTAATGGTTGAAATTTCAGGAACATTCTAGATAAAACGTGTGTGAGACAAAGGGACTGCCTTTCACCATTGCTGTTTAATTGTGTCCTGGAAAAGGTCATCAGAGAATGGAGATCAAGAATGACCGAGAGGGAGCAACAGAACGGGATAAAGATAGAATGTGGAAAAGATGCGATCATAGTTCACTGCTAGCCTTCGCAGATTATGTAGTACTCCTAATTGACAATATACGTTCAGCTGAAAAACAAGTAGAGGAATTACAAAATGTGATCGCCAAAACAGGTTTTAAAATATCTTAAGAAACAATTTAATATTTCCACTCAGACAAAACAGATCTTACAAATAGAATTAAAAACTAATTTGGGGAAATCCGCCGTGTTCAGAAATTCCAGTACCTGGGGGAATTCTCACCCCGAATGGAATTAGGAAAGAAGCTATAAATAGAAGGGTGGAAAGATGGAAGTGGCTTTCAGACTATGATATGAAACTTATAAAACCAAGCCTATATCCAGCCAAGCAAAGTTAAAACATTATTATACGGTCGTCAGAGCAGAGTATCTATATGGGGCGGAAACCAAACGAACCCTGTCATTGAAAACAGGAAAATGATAATCCTTAGAAATATCTTAGGTCTAGAGAAGTCATAGATTCATAACCCATGTTCCAATCGAGACCGAATCGAGAATGTTCTGAAGTTGAGAAGATAACAAGCGGAAAAGAAGACTAACATTTTATCGGAATATTTGCAGGTTGAATCGAAAGGGACTGGCACAAAGGACACAAGATAAATGGAAGAAAAACCTCTATGGCCTATGTATATTCACAAGGACTTGCAGAAGTGGGGATCCAGGAAGAAGGTATCAAGGAAGGAACAACGTTTAGGAAGAAAATTGCGGGAATGAGGAATGTACCGGAGAAACACGTCAAGTCACGCAACATCTCGGTTGAAGTGTGACAAAGGAGAAGTCAAAGACTTAAGAACATCTGGTAGGAGTGCAAAGAAACGGAATTAAATCTGAGGGAAATAATATCTGGTGGATTGGGTAAACATGATCCATGTTAACGAATGAAATAATCATCATCATCTATATGCTGCGACCAGTCTTTCAGACGCTGGCAGTAGTAATAATGGGACATTTCTGGCACTGCCTCCTCCTCAGGCTCCTGAGAGAGGCCTGATCCGGTGCGTGACGTCACAGCGAGGTGCGGGCCGCTAGCTACGAGCGTGCCCTTAACATTATTTGGCTAACAGCGTGCTCTTAACCTCACATGACCTTACGATGACTGCGTGTCCACGCTTAACCTTACACACCTCAGGTTCGACCCCAGGCCTAAGGGAGTTAAACTTACAGACCCAAGATCGATGCCAGAATGTGTTAAGATTACCCTAACAGCCAACGTGCTGAAAGCTAAGAGGGCAAGCTTAACCCAAAAGGTATGACGTGTCTATATTTAACCTCACATATCCCGGGTTCGACCCTAGGCTAAGGGCGTTAACCTTAAAAACCTAAATTCGATGCCGAGGCTAATCGCATAACAGTGTAGGCTAAAACTTACATGAAGTTAATGGCTAAGGCTTAGCCTCACGCTGAACAGGCGTTAAACTAACCGGTGGCCCTTCCCTACACCCTGGCTGAAAGTGCAGGTCTAACGTTACGCTGACTACGCTTAACCTAACATAATTCACACCCTGAAAAAAGGAGTAGGCTAACCTTACGCTGATCAGGCGTTCCCCTAACCGCTTGCACTTCCCTACACTCTGGCTAAACGTGCAGGCCTGACCACGCGCTGACCATGCGTTAACTTAACCTCCCCGGACTACCTAGCTTTAATTACTCATAATATGGATTTGGCACACTGTGAGGATGTACTTACAGAGGACATAGCTATTATGTGTGACTATTTCTACAAATGGAGACTCCAGCCAAATCCTCGTAAAACGGAAGTGACAGCATTCCACATGCTTTACACGGAAGCTAATCGGATGCTATACGTGGTTTTTAACGGAACAGGAGTCTCCCACAACTTCCTCCCAAAATATCTGGGTGTCACAGTGGATCGATTCTTGCCGTTCAAACAGCATTGTCTTAACCTGTCAGGGAAGTTGAATACGAGAGTAAATCTGCTGCATAAACTAGCGGGCAACAAATGGGGTGCAGATGCAAGCACTCTTCGCACTGCTTCCCTTTCTCTACCATACTCGGCAGGTGAGTACTGTGCTCCTGTGTGGGATAACAGCGTACATTCGAGCAAGATTGACGTACAGCTAAGTGAGGCCATGAGAGTTGTTACAGGTACATTGGGGTCCACTCCTACTCATTGGCTGCCTGTTTTAGCAAATATTGCTCCTCCAGATCCGAGGAGAAAAGCAGCGAAAGTTCCACAAGAAGACCTTAGCACACAGGAAGTCACGCTTGTCCAATGCCTTACGAGATCCACCTGTGATCAGGTTAAAATCTCGGAATCCACTCTGGACTGATCTTCACTCCCATGAAAAATTCAGTGAAACAGTAGAATGGAGACAGCGATGGGAACAATGTCCGCCTAGCAACTCCTTTCTGATTAAAGACCCAACGAAGAAAGGGCCAGGTTTCGATCTTCCTCGACGTAAGTGGTCAAAACTCAACCGTTTCAGAACAGGCCACTGCAAGTGCCAATACAAGATCACAAAGTGGGGATATTGTAAACGTGCTGCGTGTGAATGTGGTACTCAGAAGCAGACATTGCTTCATGTTGTTGAGAGCTGTCCATTGTCAGCATTTACGGATGGATCTGCATGAATTCGCACCAAGTGCAGTGGATTGGTTGTCGAAACTGGACATTCTAGTTTAATTGTCTCTCTATTTTAATTTATATGTTCATTGTATATTTTTCCATATTATGCTTGTAAATGCCATACGATAATATTAATTACCTCCCCGGACTTGGAGCTGAACTTAGGAAAATATAGTGACTAAAAGTTTTCATTTGTACGCTTTATTCATGGGGAGCAATTTTTCAAAGCCGAACTCGGAACAAGATGGTGGCTATAAGACTTAATAGATATGATTTATTCATAGAGGCGTAACGTCGGAAGGTGACTTCGGGGGCTCAGAGCTGAACTAGGAACAAGATTGCGGCTACACATGCGACTAAGTAGATGGTGTAAGACTTAACACACATGCTTTATTCATAGGGGCATAAAGCTGAAAGGTGACCTTAGGCCTTGGAGCTGAGCGAGTGCATAAAGGGAAAAAGGTCGAAAAGGACTAAATTGCAAAATGGATAAGTGGCTACAGGGCAAAAATAGTAGAAGGGCGTAAGGGCAAAAGGGAATGACTACGGTCTAAGGCTTAGAGCTGAACTAAGGACAAGATGGTGGTACGGGACTAGGAAGATGGTTTAAGGCTTAAACATGTGCTTTATTCATAGAGACTCAACTTTAGAAAGATAATTCAAGGTCTTAGAGCCGAGCGGCTGCAGATTTGAAGACGCTACCATGTGAGGTGATGCGCAACGCGCTGTTGGTTTCTTAGTGCGTGTTTACAAACGATAGAACTTGTTTTGAAGTAGTATGCGCTTCTGCAATGGTGTTTGTAGGTAAAATCTGAACAGGGTTTAAAGACAAAGATGCGTTGAAATCTTCTTCTTCTTCTTATTCTTCTTCATTATTACCATCACCATTATTATTTTTCTTCTCTTCTTCTACTTCTTCTTGTTCCTGTAGATCATCATCATAGGTTCTTCTTGATACGTTTGCATGGCCACAGAACTTGTAGTGGGCTTAGGGAATGAAGTAAAATTAAAGAAATTAATGGTATAGAAAAGTTGAGATCTTGTTTATCATCATCATCATGGTAATCTTCACTATCATCCTGCTTCTCTTTAACTTGAGATGTGTGCATGGTAACAGAACTTGTATCAGGCATACAGGTAGAATTAAAAACCTCTCGCAGAGTCGTACTTTTAAAAAATAAATCAGAATCTGCATGAATACGTTTGAGCTTTTTAAATTTGTTTCTTGATGAAACTACACTACACGCGTTCTCATGACGTTGCCCGTTGTAAGCGTTTTTGAAATATCTTCTACAGTGTTTGCATTGAAAAATAGTCTTACACAACATCTGATGACGTCTCTTGTGATAGTTCCGGAGAAACATATTTCCACGCTACGGAAAGTTCGTGGAGTGTTATGTCTGTGCCAATCCGCTCTTAGCAAAAGTCCTGGATGAAGTCGTTCGACATCTGCTACGACAAGATTTGTCACCACCACAGCGACCTGGCAGCCCATAATGTTGGCCTTCTTCAGAATATAAACAAGAATTCCAATGCGTACTAGCAACTCAAATCGTTTGAAGTACTCTTGCAGTGTGAAAAATATCTGAGAATGGCCGTTCTTCAATCTATTCTTTTATTATTTTAATACTCAGATTCAAGGACATTGAAAAGAAATAGTCATCTATACATACTTGTGGCCTTGTGGGTGCACCTGAACCAACAATGGAAATGTCTGTGCTTGTTATGTTCAACGACATAAATCATACGAGGTTGCGCTCTAACCGACATTGAATCCCATCACAAAGTAACGAAGACTGAATAAAATACTTCCTTTGCTGCAGTAAAATTCATTAATGCTAATTTATAATTATTGAACCTAATCATCATGATGTGTTTTAGGTATGGAAACTAAAATAAATTTCTAGAGATCAGTAAGGAGCTTGCATTTGCCGGTGTCTACAGAAGGGAACCTTTTCTGAAACTACTGTTTGGATTCGAAATCACCTGTATCCGAAGAACAATCAGTAATGGGTAGTGTTTATACTCAAACAGTACTCTGCTTGTTATTTACTAAGTAATTAATTACGAGTTCCAGATATTCCCTGGCGTAGGAGTGATCATTGACTATAACGACAACGGTAAAATACGAAATCTCATCATATAAATATTTTGGGACATGTACACGAGATATGACAGCTCAATTAGCGCCTGTTAATTAGACTTCAGTGACACATGTATTGAGTTTCGTATTGGAAACATGACGGATTAATTGGAATAGAGCAAACTATTCCCAGCAAGGTTCAACGAACAAGGCGAGCATTCCATAAATTTAGTTTCACCAAGTAGAGCAAGAGCTTTGGCACATTTAACCGTAAATCCCAATGCAAAACTCTGAAATTGAATAGAATCTGAAATCTAAACCTGTGCCAGAATGTAATTCACCATTCCGTGACTCAGAGGGTATTTTGGATTTTAAATCACAATATATCCCTCCCAGTCACCCGTCTTTCTTTATTTAATTGATGTAGCAGTTTGCAGAAGATCACTACCACTCAGTTCGCATTATCACTGAAATCAGATCCAAAATCTAGTTGGAGAACCTCGCACGGGGTCGGTTAACATACATTGTGTGTACTGAGGAAAATTTAACTATCGTCAAACTAGCAGGTTGCCATACATAACACGTGCACCAATGAATAAACTTAAAACCTCAAATGCAGTAATCCTACCACCCCGAAATCACAAGATATAATATATATGCTAAATCCCAATCGACATATCTCGACTAAGCGAATAGAACTTGAACGTTTCGCCTTATCAAAATATAATTTCTATCACTCACAATTATTTAAACACTCAATTATTTTATTCCATATCTACCCGTCGAGGTTATGAATTTACCATAATATAATTTTACATTTTAAATGTATCCCCTCATTTAATGAGACCGTATTCATACGAAAATTCTAACTGCCAAGTAGTGGAAATCAACAAACTAAAATAACCACAGGAAAAAGTAGTATCTCATTACCGATTGAAATCATTTAAACTAATGATTTAACGATGCGGTCGGTGAGTTTAAAATGTTATTATTTAAATTTACAAGACTGTGAATTAATATCACCCGACCATTCGATCCGCACCCAAAATCAAAGGACAGGTCTTCCAAAATCCTCCTTGGAAGAGGGGGAGATAGGCCTGACCTATCTCAAGCTAAAGTGTTGATTCGGTACGTCTGGACGTGTAGAGTAGGGTAAGGTAGTGAATAGTGTTAGGTTAGAGGAAGTAAGTTGTCATTGAGACAGCGTAAGATGAACCGAGTTATGGATTACGTCTCTGCAGTGGAATACAGGCGTGACAGCCTACATATAGAGCTAGGCAATCCGCACACATGTGGGCTGTTACATGAAGGAGTGGTGAGGAAATAACATTGACAGCTTAAGGGGTCTATGAGGTATCGGTTTCCGAGCCTCATGAGACGTCTGGTCGTGACATCCCAGGGAAGGGTGGTAGGAGTTCCTCACCAGGGGTGATGTCGCGGCCAGACAGATTTAGGATAGAGTTAGTATATATTTAATGTAGTAAAGTAGTTAGTTTATTTGTAAGTAGAGGTGGTGTGTTGCATGTGGAGCTGGCGATCCGCCCATCTGCAGGATGCTACATAGTAGATTTAGAAGTAGTTAAGTAGTAAGTAGTTAGTGCTTAGCTATAAATAGTCTGTGTTTATTTTGAATTGCATATTGGAACATTGCAACTTGGCGAAAGCCTGTTATGTTCAGTTCAAAATACATAAATATTTTTAAAAATCCTCCAGAATCTACAGACACCACAAATAGATGGAAGTGAAAGAAATATCTATCAATACAAATTTAACAGAAATAGTAAAAACTAGGAGATAGGTCCTCCATACTACTGAAATTGAAAATTAAATTTGCAAAAGGTACTTATACTACTGAAATTGAAAGTAAAAATTGCAGAAGGTACTTATGTTAAGTTGGTTGGAATATGGGCTGCTATTTTCCGACATGTATTCACTTTAGAGTCCTGGCAGCATGCCAGATTATTGACACGTCACTGATGACGACGTCTGCTTCAGGTTAATTGAGTTAGGTCCTCTTGAATTTGGCGTAGTACGGCTTCTTAATTCCTTGCATTTGTAGACCCTCGGTGATGTAGATTTTTTCTTGGAGCTGAAACAGAAATGACAGATTACCATGTGTTCCACCTGTGTTTAAGTTTGATAAAAATTCGATTGAAAAAGTATACTTAACTTGCACTCTGTAATATCATATGCCTAACACACCGACATCATGGTTACTACAGGAGCTAATAGTGCTCTATATAGAGAAAATTTAAAAATATTTCCGTCGTAAAATTCCAATCAGCACACTCGTATTTTAACACGGCCATGTCTGCCATTGAATACATTCCACGTCGTGTCGACGCCTGTCTTCCCACAAACGAAAACAGCGATTTTATAGACGTAGGAATGTTAACATATAAGTTCCAGCAGCAATTTACGCAAGAACAGACAGAACGTGTACCCGAGTGTCGTTGGAAGCTCCTGGGTTACTCGGCGACTTGTATGTACGATCGGTATCAAAGGCAGAGAGGAAGACTCCCCGTCTCTAGCCAAGCGTCTTCAGTTCGAGTTTCCTCTTGATGAGAAATACAGAAACATCTATCAGTCTCGCGAGCCTTGAGTTCGCCTCACCGTCACATGATGCCTCTCCACCATTGAGAAATATTTAGTCTGCAGCACGCACGCTGACTTCGTATTTCTGTTTGCCAGTAAGTGAGAAGCTACTTGATCAACCTGGCAAGATGCAGACGTGCCCTTAAAATGCTAGGTGTCTCTTCTGTGCCACGTCCGTGATTTTTTCGCAATATTAGTAAGGCTCTTGCCTGGGTTGACTTTCTTGTTCAATCCCCTTCTTGACTGGTTCCAATATCTTCAATATGTTTCCTCTTGTGGATTCGAGCTTGCCCGTGAGTCACTTCCTGTGGAATATTAGACGTTCTGAAGCACATAAGGTCTGGTGATGCTTCATTTTAGTGTTAAAAGGGAGATGCAAGTTTTCGTTGTAGGTTGATATGCCATTTCTAGGTCGTTAACTCGGGTTGACAATGCTACTCCTTCGGAGAGAATGGTTTCAGGCCAATCTCCCAGCTACTTAAACCTGTTGTTTCAATGATCATTTGCTGCTTGTTTTCTGAGAACATAGCTTGTTTTATTGAATTTTCTGTTGAACTAGAAGTGCCAGGTCGTCGGCGAATGCCAGGCAATCAATATTGAGAACATTGCACTTAGGTGCTAGAGAGATATAAACCGCTGTTTAGCTAACTCTTTTCGCAACTCCCTTATTATCTTTTCCAGTACAGAGGAGAGAGACCATCTTCCTGTCTTACCCTGCCTTGATTGCAAAAGGTATTGACAGTGTTCCTCTGAACTTCACTCGTGACTTGGTATTATTTAAAGTCTACTGGACAGTGTTATGGGCCTTCTGGTCCAGTCGTATTTTCCTGCAGGATTTTTATGAGAAGAGGCTTGTCAAGTCAGTCATTCGCCTTCTTAACTCTGTCAAAGACGATGACATATTTATTACCTGCCATTGTTACCTGTATTAGTACTGACTTCAGGTTGAGTGTCTGTTAAGTACAGGAGTGCCTTTCTTTTATTCCTCCTAGTTGTCTGCCTAGTTTGGGCTCACTTCTGTTTTATAAGGTCTTGTAGAAATTGTTATATTGATAGGCACCAAGGAGATTCATCGATAATAATGTCGTCTTTCTTATGTGAGGTATGAATCAAAGCAGGAGGTCAGTCACTATGTAATGTTTCAGTCTTACAAATGTTTAGTAGGATCTCCGTCAAACTGTTAACATTCTTACCTCCAGCCTGCTTCAGCTACTATTAAGTCTTCTTCCGATACTTTGTGGCTTTCATGAACTGAATTATTTTTATCACTTCTTGTTTGGGCGGTGGTTGAAAGCTTGATCGCTCGATGCTGTCTTGGTAACCAAAGTTTGCATCACATGATTCACGATTAAGGAGATTCTCAGAGTACTTGGCCAGAAGGTGATGCTTGTCTGTATCTTTATAGGCTACCTTCTTATCTGGTCCTCTGAATTGGATGCTGGTTAGGTTATGGTGGCTGATGTTCCATTTAAAACTTCTGTACAATATTTTCAGCTGTTTTATTAAATTCTACATCCAGCTGTGCTAATTTTCCTTTTGTGAAGTGAAGTTTTACGTGTCTGATAATTCTGGTAGTTAACGTATGTTGCTCTATGAACTTATCTCTGTTTCACTGTGTCCCTTGCGAATTCTACTTTAGTCAGACTGTCTATATCCGTATCACCGCTTCTTCGCAGGTATTTGTCCACCAGGTATGATACTTTTCGTTTAACAATGTAGCCATCTCAGTGGCAACTTTCACTTGATTATCCCTTACTTCGACCCAATTACCTTATCCCAGTGCTTCCAATTTCTCTGTGAACTTATTGGAAGTTGAAAGTTTCTCTGAATCGAACGGTAAGCTTGAGTGATTTTCTTTTCTTTGTGTTCTTAGGTAGAAATCTCTGATTTATTCTGGAGCCCAAATTCGCTCTTCATAACAATCCCACATTCTGGATCTCTCTATGCGAGTTGCTTGAGGTGTCTACACGGTCTGTTTAAACACTCCCAAGAGGTTGTAGGGTGCTGTCCAAGATTTCTGCTTCCTGGGTTGTGGTTTGAAGGGCGTTGACTTCATTACTAAGTTGAAGGCCTTACAGAGTCCAACTAGGCACTCTCCATTATTGGGCGTTATTTCCCAAAGTGGGCGTTGAAATCGCCAATTAGGATGTTTGTGTGGTGCTCTCGGACCTTGTTGATGATATCCTCCGATCATTCCCAGTATTTGTCTGTATTATCTAGGTTACGCTTATTGTCCTCATTGACAGGTGCGTGAACGTATACTTCAGTGTAGATCTCGTTTAACCAGGCGAGTAGGCCGTGCGGTTAGGGGCGCGCGGCAATGAACTTACATCCGGGAGATAGTGGATTCGAGCCCTACTGTCTGAAGCCCTGAAGATGGTTTTCCATGGTTTCCAATTTTCACACCAGGCAAGTGCTGGGGCTGTACCTTAATTAAGGCCACAGCCGCTTCCTTACCACTCCTAGGCCTTTCCTGTCCCTTCGTCACTATGAGACCTATCTGTGTCGGTGCGACGTAAAATAAATAAAAACAAATTGTAGACCTTGTTTGTGCCCCTCAAGGTTCTTCTTATTGTTATTATTATTACTATTTTCTTTTGTATACCTACATTTCCACATCGTTTTATTTTGAATCCCACTTATTATCATATATTTCTCCAATTGTGGGCACTTCTCTTGGTTTGCAAATATGATAAATGTCATCTTGCAATTTTGTTGAAAAACATTCACAGCTGCTCGTGGTATTTATTTTCCCTTGTATGGAAACAACGCTTTTACAAGTTGACAGGCTGATCCAGTGGTTGCATAGTTCTAACTTCGAGTTGTAGTCTATATTTAACAATAAACAGACAAAAACAAGAACTACTACTACTACCACTACTACTGCTGCTGCTTCTGCTGCTGCTTTAATGTTGAAAGTATCAAGGTAGACCTATAGTTGGTCAGAAAAATAGAATGTGGTTATGTACAAGCATCCATATTATCTCGAGAAATAGAAACGTTTAATGTTTTCATGAGTTAATTTTGTGATAACGTAATATTAAAATATGTATTTCAACGTTAGAGTATAAAACTGCGCCATACGTCTTATGGTCACATTAATTGATACGTTGACAATATAAGAGAATGAGAAGGTCCATTATATAATGTAGGTAAAGAGGATATCGTAGTAGCTCTCCGTATCCTCTAAAAATTTTCACTGTCATTCAAGGGATAAATTCTTTGTTTACTCTAAATGTTAACTGTGATCGTTGGTAGCATTTGTTGTCATATGTCACTCAGCTAACAGCGGATTTTATTTTTAAATTATATATGTATAAAATTCATGTTATTCTGGATTTTTTAAAAATCAGCAGCATTCAATGCAATTTTTATGAATCCTCATGGGTGGTAAAATAGGTATTACAAATAATGCATGCACGTTTTCGCATGAATGGTTCCTTAATAAAGAAACAGACATTAATCATCACACGCAGAGCAATATAACATCGAATTAGGGTAGTTGGTGCATAATGAGGCAAGCCGGGGTGTTGAATGCTAGCCAAGAGGCGAGCAGGCTGGCCTGCTGGCACATTACCAATGCAGACCTATTATGATTACACGGAGTATGGAGGAGTTCAAAGGAAACACTTATTTACTCAAGCTTATCCCTCATAAATATAAGTTACCTCTATTTTCTTGTTAATTGCTGGGAAGATTTTCTTTAAACACCCGTCTTTACAAACATAACGACAGAACAGTTATCACTAAATTGGGAACAAAACAAGGCTGCTTTATTAATCCCGACCGAGCTCGATAGCTGCAGTTGTTTAAGTGCGGCCAGTATCCAGTATTCGGGAGATAGTAGGTTCAAACCCCACTGTCGGCAGCCCTGAAAATGGTTTTCCGTGGTTTCCCATTTTCACACCAGGCAAATGCTGGGGCTGTACCTTAATTAAGGCCACGGCCGCTTCCTTCCCACTCCCAGCCCTTCCCTGTCCCATCGTCGCCATAAGACCTATCTGTGTCGGCGCGACGTAAAGCAACTAGCAAAAAAAAATAATTATTAATCCCGTTTTTTACCAAACTTTTCTGCGATCGAATTCTGTGCTTTCCGAATCTGATATGATAATTAGCTATTAAGGGATTGGACTAAATTTAGATGAATCATTTTTGTATACTTTAGGATATATTTTGAACTTTTATTAAACTAAAAACTCTTCGTGATTTTGTAATTTCCACTAAAGTATACCTTGTAACTTAGAAAATGAAATTTCTACTGTTGACACAATGAACGTTCTCAAGCTTTTACTTTCAGAACCACTGTTTCCATTTTTGTTTCCCTCTGTCTACAACAGCGTGGAAGGGAAAACCCAACATAAAGTCATCCTTGTTCCTTTAGCATCTCCGTTTGTACTCCCTTGTTCAGATCGTTTGGGTTAATCCTATTCATTTCAAATTAAGTAATGTTCGAAAGTTCATTAATATCTGATTTGTAAAGTGGTATTTCCTACATTACAATCACAGACAAGCGCGGATTATGAGTGATCTTCATCAGCGACAGACAACGGTTTAGATTACATATCACCGGGTGAGTTCGCCGTGCGATAAAGGGTTGCTCATCTGTGAGCCTGCATCGGAGAGGTAGAGGGTTCGAACCCCACTGTCGGCAGCCCTGAAGATGGTTCTTCTTGATATCAGGGTTCCTCGTGCTTGTTACGTGATGTTAGTCAAGAGTACGAAGGAACTCTCGGCCTGTTAGTTAGTTGGTTACTTGCTTGCTTACTTACTTACTTAATAACTTAGTGAGTTTGTCAGTAAATGCGGACATTCATGAAAAAAATTGTAGGAATTTAAAGTAGCTATTAATTATAAAATCACGGGGTCCACAATCATGCGTGGAATCCAAACTACTAGGTCAAGTAACTTATAATTACTAGAATGACAGGGGTACGGACCATGACCTCCTCGATGAAAAAATGAAAAATATAGACAAAATATAAATTGTCGTGTCATAAAAGTGAAATCAACTTGCAAGTTCCTTACGCATCACCAGTGTCCCATGTGAATAGTGACAAATTTAGATTGTTGTTACTTATTGTGGTCTAAAAACCGCACAACGACGGGGTAGGTGAACTCATGTACGCTTTCTACAAGAAATATCGGACGATAGCAAATTATCAAATAAGTGTGGTAAGTTTGTTGTTGTTAGTTCTTGTCTCAGCATGAATTTCGTTCTGCTACCACGTTAAACTCTCTTTATTACATTAATACAGAACACCTCAACCAAATTTGTATTTGGATGTTAATGCCCACATCAGTTAGATCGGGATTAAAACTTGTTATATTCCAAATTTAAGTATGTAAGTGCCGTTTCTTTCGTACACGCATACGTACTGTATTCCTCAATACAAATTTATTTCCTAACGCTGAGATGTGTTCAGTTCTCCCGGAAGGATGTGGATTCAATTCCTTGCCAGGAATTCGGAACATTCAGAAAAAGTGTCCAGTTCTGGATAGGCGTATCATCCAGCGTCAGAAGAGAGACTGCGGTTATTTTATCAATCAATCAATCAATCAATCAATCAATCAATCAATCAATCAATCAATCAATCAATCAATCAATCAATCAATCAATCAATCAATCAATCAATCAATCAATCAATCAATCAATCAATCAATCAATCAATCAATCAATCAATCAATCAATCAATCAATCAATCAATCAATCAATCAATCAATCAATCATCACTGATCTGCATTTAAGGGTGTCAACGAGGTGATACATTCCCCATCAGTTGATTAAATGGTTTCAACGAAGTTGGATTCCACTCCTTTTAAACCAAAATTTGCCACAATCTTTCCTCTTGAATTCCAATTATATAATGGAAAATTCTAAATTCCCATGGAGGGAATTAGATATTTTTCACCAATAGAGCATGTCAAAAACATATCAGATGTCAGGCTTTTCAGGCGTTTGCTCTATTAACCAGCGTTTCGTCTTAGGTCCGACACTAGACTCGTCAGAGGGGGATGTGTCAGACCCTACCCACTGACGCTGGGTGTATGCAGGTGAGCTTAACAGAAGCCTATTTATGAGGCACAGTCTGATAACTGCATACGGGAGATAAATCTCCACAATGGAATTATTGCCCGCCTAGCAATTCCGAATGGAAAATTCAGACCTAAGACGAAACGCTGGTTAATAGAGCAAATGCCTGAAAAGCCTTACATCTGATATGTTTTTCCAATTATATATTCAAATTATGATCATTCCTACTTTTAAAAACTTCATTCAAGCTTATTCGTCTACTAATGTCATTTCGCGCCATCTCTCCGCCTACAGCTCGGAATATACACGTTCAGTCGATGGTCTCCTTACTCGCAGTCTTCCCAGCCCAAAGTTTGCAAATTTCGCAACATTACTCTTTTGTGGGATATCACTCAGAGAAAGTCGTGCTCTTTGGATTCTTTCCAGTTCTCGAATGAAGTAATTCTGGTGAGAGTCCCATATTCAAAAACCTTACTCTAATTTTGAAGTCTTACAGGTGATATAAGCCTCACCTTTACATCCACACTACCAACACTGAATACCCTCATAAACATATGAAGAGATCTCTAACATTTATTCACAGTGAGTAGTATAATTGGATGGTTCGGGCGCCACCTCCACCTCAGGCTCCCAGTGGCCACCTCCACCTCCACCTCAGCCAGAGGCCTCCCAGTGGCCACCTCCACCTCCACCTCAGCCAGAGGCCTCCCAGTGGCCACCTCCACCTCCACCTCAGCCAGAGGCCTCCCAGAGGTCTCCTCCACCTCCCGCGGGAAATTTGAATTTGTAAACAAAGCCACGTGCTTTTTGACAGCTGTCATCGACAACAACGCATCGCTAACCTCAGTACTGCCATCTTGACGGGCCTAAACCTCAGTAGTGCCAACTTAACCTCACTAGCTCGAGATAAACAAAGCCACGTGTTTTTTGACAGCCACGTGCTTTTTGACAGATTTGTAAACAAAGCCACGTGCTTTTTGACAGCTGTCATCGACAACAACGCATCGCAAACCTCAGTACTGCCATCTTGACGGGCATAAACCTCAGTAGTGCCAACTTAACCTCACTAGCATGAGGTAAACAAAGCCACGTGTTTTTTGACAGCCACGTGCTTTTTGACAGATTTGTAAACAAAGCCACGTGCTTTTTGACAGACAACAACGCATCGCTAACCTCAGTACTGCCATCTTGACGGGAATAAACCTCAGTAGTGCCAACTTAACCTAACTAGCTCGAGATAAACAAAGCCACGTGCTTTTTGACAGCCACATGCTTTTTGACAGCTGCCATCCGCCATCTTTAAACTACAGAGCGCTGTGCTGCCCTCTTGCGTCACCTGTCATCGGCAGTGCTGCCATCTTGGCGGGCCTAAACCTTAGTGCTACCAACTTAACCTCACTAGCTCGAGATAAACAAATCCACGTGCTTTTTGACAGCCACGTGCTTTTTTGACAGCTGTCATCCGCCATCTTTAATCCATAGAGCACAGTGCTGCCCTCTTTAGCTACTTACCTTTGAAATGTGGTGGCGGATAATTTGAAAAATGCTTTTTGACAGCAGCCATCTTGCATCGCAAACCTCAGTGCTGCCCTCTTTAGCTAGATACCTGTGGTAGCAGACAATTCCACGTGACAGCAGCCATCTTTAATCAAGAGAGCACCGTGCTGCCCTCTATGTGGTGGCGGCAAATTGAAAAATTCCACGTGCTCTTGTTTGGAAACAAACTCACGTGCTTTTTTGACAGCTACCATCCACCATCTTTAATCAACAGAGCACAGTGCTGTACTCTTTAGCTAGATACCTTCGAAATGTGGTGGCGGCAATTTGAAAAATTCTATGTGCTCTTGTTGGGAAACAAAGCCACGTGCTTTTTTGACAGCTGTCATCCGCCATCTTTAATCAATAGAGCACCGTGCTGCTATCATGCGGGCAATTTCATCACCTATCACCCGCCATCTTTAATCTACAGAACACCGTGCTGCCCTCTTTATGGCTACTACCTTAAGCATGTAGTAGCGGGCAATTTGAAAAGTTCTGTTAGCTATCATCCGCCATCTTTAATCAAGAGAGCACCGTGCTGCCATCTTTATCTAGATACCTTTGAAATGTGGTGGCGGCAAATTGAAAAATTCCACATGCTCTTGTTTGGAAACAAACTCACGTGCTTTTTGACAGCTACCATCCGCCATCTTTAATCAACAGAGCATAGTGCTGCCCTCTTTAGTTTGAAATGTGGTGGCGGCAAATTCCACATGCTCTTGTTTGGTAAACATAGCCACGTGCTTTTTTGACAGCTATCATCCGCCATCTTTAATCCAGAGAGCACCGTGCTGCCCTCTTTATCGCAGTAGATGTAAATTCGTCACCTGTCATACGCAGTGCTGCTATCTTTAGCTAGATACCTTTGAAATGTGGTGGTGGATAATTTAAAAAGAAAAATTCTACAGCAGTCCTCTCTCGACGCTAATTGCATAAGATGGCGGCTATACATGACTCCTTAAGGGTGCTTACGCAAGATGGCTGCTATACACAGGTTCTTATGAGACGCCCTTGGGATGCTTGCGCAAGATGGTGGTTATACAAGGCTCCTTATGAGACACCCTAGTGATGCTTGCGCAAGATGGCGGTTGCTCTTATGAGGCGGCTTAAGGGTCCTTGCACAAGATGGCTAGAGACGCCCTAAGGATGCTTGCGCAAGATGGCGGACACAAGATGGCGGCTATACACGTCTCCTTATGAGACGCCTTAAGGGTGCTTGCGCAAGATGGCTGCTGCTCTTAGCTTAGAGGCTAACGTGTCGTGCTAGTTCGATTCATTAAATTTAGGGCTTAAATGCAAAATGTTAAATATCTCGAAAGCAGTGCACCGTAGAGCAAAACGGACAAAATTTTTCTGCCTAATACCTAGGTTCGCAGTATGAGGAACAAGAAAATCATAGTCTAATGATGGGATCAACGGTTCGGTTCCTACTTAGGCCCTTTGGCATTTGCTCTGTTTTAGCTTGTATTGAAGCGAGTCTTCGTAACATGATCAGGTTTAGCTATAGTAGAGAGTATAACGTGCCGTGCAGGTTCGATTCATTAAATTTGGAGGCTTAAATGCAAAATGTTAAATATCTCGAAAACGATGCATCGTAGAGCAAAACGGACAAAATTTTTCCGCCTAATACGTAGGTTCGTAGTATCAGGAACAAGAAAAAACATAGTTTAATGATGAGATCAACGGTTCGATTCCTACTTAAGCCCTTTGCCATTCGCAGCTATCTATTTCTACAAGATGGTGGCTGCTCTTATGAGAAACAAGATGCCTTGAGACGTCCTAGGGATGCTTACGCAAGATGGCAGACACAAAATGGTGACTATACATAGCTCCTTATGAGACGGCCTAGGGGTGCTCGCACAAGATGGCGGCTACTCTTATGAAGAAAGCTAGCTTAGAGGCTACTGCGCAAGATAACAGCTGCTGTTATGCATGTGGTGGAGGGCAATTTGAAATTCTATGTGCTTAATCAACAGAGCACCCTGCTGCCCTCTTTAGCTGAAATGTGGTGGTGGATAATTTGAAAAATTCTTTTGACAGCTATCATCTTTAAACAAAGGCGACTATACATAGGCTGTTAAGGCCTTATCATTCTCCTCCTCCTCCTCCTCCTCCTCCTCCTCCTCCTCCTCCTCCTCCTTCTCTACCTCCTCCTCCGCCTCTTATGTCAAGGCATAGCTTTATATCGAACAAGTTTAAACCTGCATCGCGAAGGCAAGCGTGTGCAGCGATAACATTATTGTGCATGTTTAGACTTTCGAAACATAAGAAGAGTAGAATCAAACGCTGTACTCGATACGACATGTGATCAGAACATTGATTGATGCGTTCAGAAAACAAAATAAGTGATCAAGACTAGAATCGAACAATGTACTCAATACATCATGTGTTTAGAATATGTCAGGGGATACGCTTGTTCTAAGAAGATCAGATTGAAACATAACAAGACTAGAATAGAACACTGTAATCGATGTTGTTAACTTCAACATGTGATCAGAACATTGATTGATGTGTTCAGAACACAAAATAAGTGATCATGACTAGAATCGAACACTGTACTCGATACAACATGTGATCAGAACATTGATCGATGTGTTCAGAACACGAAATAAGTGATCAAGACTAGAATCGAACACTGTACTCAATACAACATGTGTTTAGAACATGTTCCCTTGTTCTAAGAAGATCAGAATGAAACATAACAAGACTAGAATCGAACACTGTAATCGATGTTGTTAACCTCAACATATGATCAGAACATTGTTTGATGTGTTCAGAGCAAAAGTACAATTTTGATGATTTGCGCAGCTAACTCGCTCGGTAAACGATATAGCCAAAGTATAACTTCAAATTATTTACCTTCCATCATTCGTCTTGTGTGTAAAAATCAGTCGAACAAGTTATCGCATAAACATGGCTGAAAAAAAATCGTGATAGGGTATGGAACCCAGGGGTTACATCTTATCAGAAGGGCAAAAAGGATGAAAGGACTCTTCCTCCTCCTTACCGCACATTCCTTGTAGGGCTAATGGGCTAAAGGGCTAATGGGCTAAAGGGCTAAAGGGCTAAAGGTGCAACAACCTCATCGATCGCTATCAGCAAGAACGCTTGTACTTTGTAGAAAATTAATCTTTATTGGTAAATGGTTTTATGTTCAGAACAAGGAATGGAACCTAGGGGTTACGTCTTACCTAAGAAAATCCCCGAGGTGCGATGAGTTACGTTTTTCGAACTAGTGTTTGGAACACTGAACTTTTCAAGATGGCAAGAGTGAGGTTAGCAATGTTCTGTTGTTGGATTTTAAATTCCGCGCTACAACATGCATAAGGTGGCAGCCCTTGAGGTTTACTCCCGTAAAGATGGCAAGAGTGAGGTTAGCAATGTTCCGTTGTTGGATTTTTAAAATTCCCCGCTATAACATGCAAAAGGTGGCAGCCTTGAGGTTTACCGCCGTAAAGATGGCAGCAGTGAGGTTAGCGACGCTCCATTGTCCGTCAAAGTGAGGTTAGGGTTCGTCAAGAAGACAGCTGTCAAAAAAGCACGTGGCTATGTTTACCAAACAAGAGCACGTGGTCGTGACGTCACGGTCACGTAATCAATCCTTAGCTCGACGTCGCTAAGAGCAGCATTAGGATTAGCTATGCTTAAAAGTCTTGGGAACAGAGCAGCAGCATGAATTGCTATGTTTCAAAGCGTGTACACATCACCTATCGATTTTACATACATCGACCATCGAACTAAACTTCATCCGCTAGATCGTGCTGCTATCTTAGCATGACTTTAAAGTACAATGAATAGCCATGTTTCAAAGCGTGTACACATTACCTATCGATTTTGCACGCATCGACTCTCGTACTAAACATCTCCCGCTAGATTGTGCTGCTATCTTAGCATGACTAAGATGCATGAACTGAAAGTACGAAGAATAACCATGTTTTAAAGCGTGTACACATTACCTATCGACTTTGCATGTATCGACTCTCGTACTAAACTTCTGCAGGTAGATTGTGCTGCTATCTTAGCATAACTTATACGCATGAACTTAAAGTACAGAGAATAGCTATGTCTCAAAGCGTGTACACATTACTTATTGATTTTGCATGCAACAAATATCGTACTAAACTTCTTCCTCTAGATTGTACTGCTATCTTAGCATAACTTATACACATGAACTTAAAAGTAGAAAGAATAGCCATGTTTCAAAGCGTGTACACATTACTTATTGATTTTGCATGCATCAAATATCGTACTAAACTCCTTCCGCTAGATTGTGCTGCTATCTTAACACAACCTATACGCATGACCTTAAAGTGAAAAGGTGTGTACACATCACCTATCGATTTTGCATGCATCGAATCTCGTACTGAACTTCGTCCGCTAGATTGTGCTGGTATCTTAGCATAACTTATACGCATGAACTTAAAAGTACAAAGAATAGCCATGTTTCAAAGCGTGTACACATCAACTATCGAATTTGCATGTATTGACTCTCGTACTAAACTCCTTCCGCTAGATCGTGCTGCTATCTTAGCATAACCAATACGCATGACCTTAAAGTAAAAAAGAATAGCCATGTTTCAAAGTGTGTACACATTACCTATCGACTTTGCATGCAACAAATATTGTACTAAACTTCTTCCGCTAGGTTGTGCTGCTATCTTAGCATAACCTGTACGCATGTACTTAAAGTACAAAGAATAGCCATGTTTCAAAGCGTGTACACATTACTTATTGATTTTGCATGCATCAAATCTCGTACTAAATTTATTCCGCTAGATTGTGCTGCTATCTTAGCATAACCTATACCAATGAACTTAAAGTACAATGATTAGTCATGTTTCAAAGCGTGTACACATCAACTATCGAATTTGCATGTATCGACTCTCGTACTAAACTTCTGCAGGTAGATTGTGCTGCTATCTTAGCATAACTAAGACGCATGAACTTAAAGTACAAAGAATAGCTATGTCTCAAAGCATGTACACATTACCTATCGATTTTACAAGCATCGACTCTCGTACTAAACTTCTTCCGCTAGATTGTGCTGGTATCTTAGCATAACCTATACGCATGGCCTTAAGGTACAAAGAATAGCCATGTTTCAAAGCGTGTACACATTAGCTATCGATTTTGCATGCATTGACTCTCGTACTAAACTTCTTCCGCTAGATTGTGCTGACATCTTAGCATAACTTATACACATGAACTTAAAAGTACAAAGAATAGCCATGTTTCAAAGCATGTACACATTACCTATGGATTTTGCATGCATTGACTCTCGTACTAATCTCCTCCCGCTAGATTGTGCTGCTATCCTAGCATAACCTATACGCATGACCTTAAAGTAAAAAGAATAGCCATGTTTCAAAGTGTGTACACATCACCTATCGATTTGCATGCAACAAATATCGTACTAAACTTCTTCCGCTAGATTGTGCTGCTATCTTAGCATAACTAAGATGCATGAACTGAAAGTACGAAGAATAACCATGTTTTAAAGCGTGTACTCATTACTTATCGATTTTACATACATCGACTCTCGTACTAAACTTCTTCCGCTAGATTGTGCCGCTATCTTAGCATAACCTGTACGCATGAACTTAAAGTACAAAGAATAGCCTTGTTTCGAAGCGTTTACACATTACCTAATGATTTTGCACGAAACGACTATCATACTAAACATTTCCCAATAGATTGTGCTAAAATCATGTAAGTGTGCTGCTATCTTAGCATAACCTATCGATTTTACATGCATCTACTATCGTACTAGACTTCTTCCGCTAGAGCATGTAGCAATCGCTTTTGAGTATCCCTAACCCATGTGCATGAACTTAAAGCATAAAGATGAGCTATGTTCTAAAGCGTGTACACATCACCTATCGATAATGTATGTATCGAATATCGTACTAAACTTCTCCTGCTAGAGCGTACGAGTATCGCTTGTGCGTGCACGAACTTAAAGCATAAAGAATAGCAATGTATAAAAATCTTGTAAACAAAGCAGCAGCATTACGTATAGTTAAGATTAAATGCGTGCACACATCATGTATCCATGACGCACACAGTACTAAACTTATTCCATTAGAATGTACAAAGTTCGCATGTGTTTGTGCTGCTATCTTAGCATAGCCTATGTGAATGAACTTAAAGCTTAAAGAATAGTGATGTATAAAAATCTTGTGAACATAGCAGAGTGTTAACTACGTAGGTGTAGACATTGAACTTTACATGCTGAGGCAGCATACTACGTGACCGTGACGGCACGACCACGTGCTCTTGTTTGGTAAACATAGCCACGTGCTTTTTTGACAGCTGTCTTCTTGACGAACCCTAACCTCACTTTGAAGGACAATGGAGCGTCGCTAACCTCACTGCTGCCATCTTTACGGCGGTAAACCTCAAGGCTGCCACCTTTTGCATGTTATAGCGGGGAATTTTAAAAATCCAACAACGGAACATTGCTAACCTCACTCTTGCCATCTTTACGGGAGTAAACCTCAAGGGCTGCCACCTTATGCATGTTGTAGCGCGGAATTTAAAATCCAACAACAGAACATTGCTAACCTCACTCTTGCCATCTTGAAAAGTTCAGTGTTCCAAACACTAGTTCGAAAAACGTAACTCATCGCACCTCGGGGATTTTCTTAGGTAAGACGTAACCCCTAGGTTCCATTCCTTGTTCTGAACATAAAACCATTTACCAATAAAGATTAATTTTCTACAAAGTACAAGCGTTCTTGCTGATAGCGATCGATGAGGTTGTTGCACCTTTAGCCCTTTAGCCCTTTAGCCCATTAGCCCTTTAGCCCATTAGCCCTACAAGGAATGTGCGGTAAGGAGGAGGAAGAGTCCTTTCATCCTTTTTGCCCTTCTGATAAGATGTAACCCCTGGGTTCCATACCCTATCACGATTTTTTTTCAGCCATGTTTATGCGATAACTTGTTCGACTGATTTTTACACACAAGACGAATGATGGAAGGTAAATAATTTGAAGTTATACTTTGGCTATATCGTTTACCGAGCGAGTTAGCTGCGCAAATCATCAAAATTGTACTTTTGCTCTGAACACATCAAACAATGTTCTGATCATATGTTGAGGTTAACAACATCGATTACAGTGTTCGATTCTAGTCTTGTTATGTTTCATTCTGATCTTCTTAGAACAAGGGAACATGTTCTAAACACATGTTGTATTGAGTACAGTGTTCGATTCTAGTCTTGATCACTTATTTCGTGTTCTGAACACATCGATCAATGTTCTGATCACATGTTGTATCGAGTACAGTGTTCGATTCTAGTCATGATCACTTATTTTGTGTTCTGAACACATCAATCAATGTTCTGATCACATGTTGAAGTTAACAACATCGATTACAGTGTTCTATTCTAGTCTTGTTATGTTTCAATCTGATCTTCTTAGAACAAGCGTATCCCCTGACATATTCTAAACACATGATGTATTGAGTACATTGTTCGATTCTAGTCTTGATCACTTATTTTGTTTTCTGAACGCATCAATCAATGTTCTGATCACATGTCGTATCGAGTACAGCGTTTGATTCTACTCTTCTTATGTTTCGAAAGTCTAAACATGCACAATAATGTTATCGCTGCACACGCTTGCCTTCGCGATGCAGGTTTAAACTTGTTCGATATAAAGCTATGCCTTGACATAAGAGGCGGAGGAGGAGGTAGAGAAGGAGGAGGAGGAGGAGGAGGAGGAGGAGGAGGAGGAGGAGGAGGAGAATGATAAGGCCTTAACAGCCTATGTATAGTCGCCTTTGTTTAAAGATGATAGCTGTCAAAAGAATTTTTCAAATTATCCACCACCACATTTCAGCTAAAGAGGGCAGCAGGGTGCTCTGTTGATTAAGCACATAGAATTTCAAATTGCCCTCCACCACATGCATAACAGCAGCTGTTATCTTGCGCAGTAGCCTCTAAGCTAGCTTTCTTCATAAGAGTAGCCGCCATCTTGTGCGAGCACCCCTAGGCCGTCTCATAAGGAGCTATGTATAGTCACCATTTTGTGTCTGCCATCTTGCGTAAGCATCCCTAGGACGTCTCAAGGCATCTTGTTTCTCATAAGAGCAGCCACCATCTTGTAGAAATAGATAGCTGCGAATGGCAAAGGGCTTAAGTAGGAATCGAACCGTTGATCTCATCATTAAACTATGTTTTTTCTTGTTCCTGATACTACGAACCTACGTATTAGGCGGAAAAATTTTGTCCGTTTTGCTCTACGATGCATCGTTTTCGAGATATTTAACATTTTGCATTTAAGCCTCCAAATTTAATGAATCGAACCTGCACGGCACGTTATACTCTCTACTATAGCTAAACCTGATCATGTTACGAAGACTCGCTTCAATACAAGCTAAAACAGAGCAAATGCCAAAGGGCCTAAGTAGGAACCGAACCGTTGATCCCATCATTAGACTATGATTTTCTTGTTCCTCATACTGCGAACCTAGGTATTAGGCAGAAAAATTTTGTCCGTTTTGCTCTACGGTGCACTGCTTTCGAGATATTTAACATTTTGCATTTAAGCCCTAAATTTAATGAATCGAACTAGCACGACACGTTAGCCTCTAAGCTAAGAGCAGCAGCCATCTTGCGCAAGCACCCTTAAGGCGTCTCATAAGGAGACGTGTATAGCCGCCATCTTGTGTCCGCCATCTTGCGCAAGCATCCTTAGGGCGTCTCTAGCCATCTTGTGCAAGGACCCTTAAGCCGCCTCATAAGAGCAACCGCCATCTTGCGCAAGCATCACTAGGGTGTCTCATAAGGAGCCTTGTATAACCACCATCTTGCGCAAGCATCCCAAGGGCGTCTCATAAGAACCTGTGTATAGCAGCCATCTTGCGTAAGCACCCTTAAGGAGTCATGTATAGCCGCCATCTTATGCAATTAGCGTCGAGAGAGGACTGCTGTAGAATTTTTCTTTTTAAATTATCCACCACCACATTTCAAAGGTATCTAGCTAAAGATAGCAGCACTGCGTATGACAGGTGACGAATTTACATCTACTGCGATAAAGAGGGCAGCACGGTGCTCTCTGGATTAAAGATGGCGGATGATAGCTGTCAAAAAAGCACGTGGCTATGTTTACCAAACAAGAGCATGTGGAATTTGCCGCCACCACATTTCAAACTAAAGAGGGCAGCACTATGCTCTGTTGATTAAAGATGGCGGATGGTAGCTGTCAAAAAGCACGTGAGTTTGTTTCCAAACAAGAGCATGTGGAATTTTTCAATTTGCCGCCACCACATTTCAAAGGTATCTAGATAAAGATGGCAGCACGGTGCTCTCTTGATTAAAGATGGCGGATGATAGCTAACAGAACTTTTCAAATTGCCCGCTACTACATGCTTAAGGTAGTAGCCATAAAGAGGGCAGCACGGTGTTCTGTAGATTAAAGATGGCGGGTGATAGGTGATGAAATTGCCCGCATGATAGCAGCACGGTGCTCTATTGATTAAAGATGGCGGATGACAGCTGTCAAAAAAGCACGTGGCTTTGTTTCCCAACAAGAGCACATAGAATTTTTCAAATTGCCGCCACCACATTTCGAAGGTATCTAGCTAAAGAGTACAGCACTGTGCTCTGTTGATTAAAGATGGTGGATGGTAGCTGTCAAAAAAGCACGTGAGTTTGTTTCCAAACAAGAGCACGTGGAATTTTTCAATTTGCCGCCACCACATAGAGGGCAGCACGGTGCTCTCTTGATTAAAGATGGCTGCTGTCACGTGGAATTGTCTGCTACCACAGGTATCTAGCTAAAGAGGGCAGCACTGAGGTTTGCGATGCAAGATGGCTGCTGTCAAAAAGCATTTTTCAAATTATCCGCCACCACATTTCAAAGGTAAGTAGCTAAAGAGGGCAGCAATGTGCTCTATGGATTAAAGATGGCGGATGACAGCTGTCAAAAAAGCACGTGGCTGTCAAAAAGCACGTGGATTTGTTTATCTCGAGCTAGTGAGGTTAAGTTGGTAGCACTAAGGTTTAGGCCCGCCAAGATGGCAGCACTGCCGATGACAGGTGACGCAAGAGGGCAGCACAGCGCTCTGTAGTTTAAAGATGGCGGATGGCAGCTGTCAAAAAGCATGTGGCTGTCAAAAAGCACGTGGCTTTGTTTATCTCGAGCTAGTTAGGTTAAGTTGGCACTACTGAGGTTTATTCCCGTCAAGATGGCAGTACTGAGGTTAGCGATGCGTTGTTGTCTGTCAAAAAGCACGTGGCTTTGTTTACAAATCTGTCAAAAAGCACGTGGCTGTCAAAAAACACGTGGCTTTGTTTACCTCATGCTAGTGAGGTTAAGTTGGCACTACTGAGGTTTAGGCCCGTCAAGATGGCAGTACTGAGGTTTGCGATGCGTTGTTGTCGATGACAGCTGTCAGAAAGCACGTGGCTTTGTTTACAAATCTGTCAAAAAGCACGTGGCTGTCAAAAAACACGTGGCTTTGTTTATCTCGAGCTAGTGAGGTTAAGTTGGCACTACTGAGGTTTAGGCCCGTCAAGATGGCAGTACTGAGGTTAGCGATGCGTTGTTGTCGATGACAGCTGTCAAAAAGCACGTGGCTTTGTTTACAAATTCAAATTTCCCGCGGGAGGTGGAGGAGACCTCTGGGAGGCCTCTGGCTGAGGTGGAGGTGGAGGTGGCCACTGGGAGGCCTCTGGCTGAGGTGGAGGTGGAGGTGGCCACTGGGAGGCCTCTGGCTGAGGTGGAGGTGGAGGTGGCCACTGGGAGCCTGAGGTGGAGGTGGCGCCCGAACCATCCAATTATACTACTACAGTGATGTTTATGAGATTACCCCAATGAAGATATTTCCTTGCATTACCACCTAGGTATTTATAGTTTTTCTCATGAGGTACTTTCACAAATTTCGTTCAATTATTCACTAAAAAATTCACTTGATTACCAATGATGCTTGTCATCATATTAATTTTAGCAGCTTTCTTCGGTAAAATAATGTCCCGTAAGTTCTTTCAGTTTCTCCTTGCTTTCACAAATATTCGCATATCTTTCCAACCTGAAGCTCATTCTCTTTATTTCTCAGTTATACTGTAGTGCATATGTATACTTACAACTTTTAAAGGTGGATACAAGTTTTCACACTCCTCATCTATATTGCAATAACCCATCCCATTGGCTGCATACATTTTTATTTACCTTTTCCGCCGTTGATAATTACTTTCTTTTTAAGTCAGTCATGCTTGTCTTATCAACAACACGGTACTGTCTAATATTCCTGTTACCACAAACTTCCTTTCGATCGCTTGTATCTTTAACTGCGACGAAAACATCGTACTATATATAAACTCTATATTTTACCTACTTAAAATAATTGCTATTATATTCCTACAATAAGCATATTAATAATAATGAATACTAATTGTATTATTATTATTATTATTATTATTATTATTATTATTATTATTAGCGAATTCTCCCAGTATTGGAAGACGTTAAGGAAATAACTCAATTAATTCTTCTGTTGGTTCTTGTTTTTCCAATAACTTGTCATTCTTTCCGAGAAGGCTTGTTTTCGTTCTGCCGACCGCTTTGGTCAGTACTATTTTTGTTTCGGTCGCTCTGATGTAGCTTCCATTGTTCACATTGTGCCTATGCCTAAAAACGCCTCTTTGTGTTGCATTTTTGAGATGGTTTAGAAGTTCGTTAAGCCAGGCTATTGAGTTCTTAAGCGAGGTTATATAATCTAATATCCTTCATCGTCAATCGATCTTTTTGTAATCTAGTCAGATGGCCGAAGAATTTCATTCGTCTTTTCCTAATGTCAATTTCGATGTCTGAGAACCGTTTCTGTTGTCTTGATTGAGTGGAACCTGTAACCGTCTTTGGTGTACCTTGCTCCTAAGAGTTTTCTAATGACCTTCTTCTTGTCTTTTTTGATTTCTCCAAGCACTTACTTTCTGTTGAGTGGCAGTGTTTCACTTTCGTAAAGGACTGTTGGTTTTATGACTGTGTTTTAATGCCGAATTTTAGTATGTCTTGACATGGTTTTTTTGTTGTAGATGTTTTGGACTAACCCCAATGCTCTTTTAATTTTTTGGACACGAGTTTGTAAGAGACTCTGTCAATTGTACCTATTTTGTTCTCACGCTCTTGATATCAGTCTTTTAACATAAGAATTTAGTTTCCTAGAACGATGTCTGTACTCTCATCTTTTCTGCACTTTATTTATCTCGATATGTTTAATGGCAGTCTTCTCATCCTCTGTTAGTATCGCCAGATAACCTGCAAAGGCGAGGTGTGGTATGTAGAGGTTATCTTTGGGAAAGCCCAGTCGGATTGGCTTCCAATACTCACACTTCTTGAGTTCTTTCTCCCATTCTTCCATATCCTTGTCTAGGACGACTTTAAACGTAACAGGAGAGAGAATCCATCACCTTGCCTCAATAATAATAATAATAATAATAATAATAATAATAATAATAATAATAATAATAATAATAATAATAATAATAATAATAATAATAATAATAAATTAGTATTCATTGTTATTAATTTTCTTATTGTAGGAATAGAATAACAATTATTTCAAATGGGTAAAAGAATAGAGTTTGTATATAATACGATGATTTTGTCGTAGTTTAAGATACATCTTTTCAAGGCCTGTCGGTTCGATAAATTCTCCAAGGTATTTAAAGTAAGGGATTCCGTCGATTGTACCATATTTTGTTCTCATGCTCTTGATATCTGTCTTTGAACATATGAATTTAGTTTTCTAGAACGATATCTGTACTTCCACCTTTTCTGCACTTCCTTTAAGTGCCTCGATCTGTTTAATGGCAGTCTCATCATCCTCTGTTAGTATCGCCAGATCATCTGCAAAAGCGAAGTATGGTATGTGAAGTTATCATCGGGAAACCCCAGTCAGATTGGCTACCAGTACTCATATTTCTTGAGCTCCTTCTCCAATTCTTCCATGACCTTGTCTAGAACGACGTTGAACATAATAGGAGAGAGTCCTTCACGTTGCCTCACGCCTGTTTGAATATCGAAGGGTTCTGAGATATCCCCACTAAATTTCACTTTACATTTCTTACCATCCAGTGTTTGTTTTATGAGTTCTCGAGTTTTGGGATCTAGTTCCCTCTCTTCTAGAATTTGTAACAATGAGGGCCTGTCGATCGAATCGTAAGCCTTCTTGAAATCTACAAAAGTGCAGACGATGCGTTATTATTACTAGTATACTATTATTATATGACCTCATCTACCGAGTTGCAGAACATCTGAAGTGGTTTAGTCTGGACGGCCTGCTTACCTATTTTGACATTCCAAGGTTTTTGCGGATTGTTCAGTTGTCTAACAACGAAAGAAGAATTATTGTACTGCAAGACTGCTGTGGCTGAGTTTATTTTATTTAATTGGGTGTCAATGAGTGCTACACCAGAGATCGTTAGTATGTCAAGAGCGATGACGTAGATTCGAAGGTTTTGGATTGACGTTAAAAAATCAACTATCTTGGCCTAGAAGATCTCGATATCTTGGGATCTTGAGTCGGGAACTCTACTACCGAGACAGCCGAGGATTAAAAATCATGTTATTTACTCAAGGTCCCTTGAACTGCTACGACACGATAGGATGTTAAAATTTGTCCCGCAGAGGTTCTTTAATGTGTTAAAAACCCACCACACAGAGTTGAGACGCACTTCCTTAAAGGCCATCCAGGCTCGAGCTAGTGACATTGGAAACAGAAGGACAACAATCCACGGATTGTGATAAACAGGTTAGCAAGACCTGGATTAAAATCTTATTTAAACCACTTCTAGGGTACCACAAACAAATATTTTTAACCAACTTATCCTCGCAGTTTATGGCGTCCTTTTAGTTCTTCTGGGTAATAAGAATTTCTTCGCTGAGCAGGGAATCAACCCTAGATTAACAAGGTGAAGTATGAGTAGCACACGTGCGACAATATAAGAAACAAAAAACCAGCGAAAGTGTAGTTGTCTATCTTCGAGCAGTTTATGAAGATATGAAAGCTTTCATTATCGCCTTTGGCCCAAATTTATAACTTGACACTCATTCCTGTTTCATTCCTTTCCGGGGACCGGATCCATGGCTAAATATTTAGCGTGCTGGCCTTTGGTCACTGGGGTCACGAGTTCAATTTCCAACAGAGTCGGGAATTTCGACCATAACTGGTTAATTTCTCTGGCCAGGGCCTGGGTGTATGTGTCGTTTTTATCATAATTTCATACTCACCAAGACGCACAGGTCAACTACGGGCGTCAAATCAAAAGACCTGCATCTGGTGAGGCGAACTTGTCCTCGGACACTCCTGGCACTAAAAGCCATACGCCAGTTCATTTCCATTCCAGAGATCAAGATCCTCTCCGGATGCGAAATAATTATATCAACGTTTCTTCATTACCTAGTGTAGCATCCTTCCAACGTCCCTTCCGTCTGGATTATATGTTCTTCAACAGTTGAGAGAGTAATTTTAAATGGTGTTGTTTCACTTACATAATTGAATAACCTATGACCTATTCAAGAGAGGGTAATTAGAAACGTCTATCATAGCTACAGTGCCCGACGTTGAAATTGGTTTTGTCTACAGTTGGGTGAAGGAATCATCAAAGGGTAACACAAAATACGGGAACTGTGGTGTAACTCATTAGAAGATTCGAGTAACCAGGTAACTCCGCGGATAATGAACAGACATCAAACTTTCACTTGAGGCAATATTTCTTGAGGAACTCCCAGGGAGGATCGTTTGTACAATTAACGTCTCTAATTGTGGTAAAGACGCCCGCCTACTTCCAACACCCCAACTACGGTAGTGAACGGCGTACAGTATAATAACATTGTGTGAGTAACTATATGCACCTCAAGTTATATTTTCAGGATGTCTATGAAGAAAGAAAACCTACGTGTAATAATATAATGTCGTGAGTAATAGATTGGCATGTCCGTAATTCAAAATAATTTAATTACATAACGCATTAAATACACCCAGATCCATTTCTGACGAGAAAGCGTTTCCAATGCCCTGTGTCTTGTGACATGGGCTAGATCAAATTTGTTGCTTTCGTTAATGTGCCTCAGTCTTATTCTTGGTGTTGAAACCATGAAAGTGACTGAAAAATCCCAGTAATGCAATTCATTATGGAATCAGTCGCTGATGTGAACGGTGTATATTGGTCATAGGGTTGGTTGGTGCGTGCATTTTGGTGGGCTTGGCCGTGATGACAGAATTGTGAACAAAATACTGTGCAAAAAATATATATATCCAATAAATACTATTATTCTGTTGCTATGACGAACCCGCGGCTTCGCCCGCGTTTATTAATTTTATTAATGTATTTAAAAGCAAAATAAAAGATATGTAGGTATTAACACACATGGTTTTTATATAAATTTGATGAATTATATTATTTTTTATTATATTGTTACTTTCAGTTCTTAAGATTACGGGTTGGTGGATGGTACAAATAATATCAATACAATACAAAAGACTATATTATATAAAGTATCAAACTAATTTTTTTAAATAGAACTTCCGAATAAACTATATTAAGGGTTTCTTGGAAGTGAAGCTTCCACGGTGTGTAGAGTTGAACCGTGTTGTTGTATTTTGTAAATTCCGTACAGTCTGCCGACGTTTCAAATACATTGCAGATGTTCCATTTGGGGATCATTGTAAATACCTAGGTATTAATATAAGGAAACTTTTTTTTTTGTTGCTAGTTGTTTTACGTCGCACCGACACAGATAGGTTTTATGGCAACGATGGGACAGGAAAGAGCTAGCAGTGGGAAGGAAGCGGCCGTGGCCTTAATTAAGGTACAGCCCCAGCATTTGCCTGGCGTGAACATTTTCAGGGCTGCCGACAGTGGGGTTCGAACCTACTATCTCCCGAATACTGGATACTGACCACACTTAAGCGACTGCAGTTATCGAGCTCGGTGGAAAAATCCTCATTGGGGTAAGCACATAAATGGGATTGTAAATAAAGGGTGCTGATCTCTGCACATGGTTATGAGGGTATTTAAGAGTTGTAGTAAGGATGTAAAGGAGAGGGTATATAAGTCTCTGGTAAGACCCCAACTAGAGTATGGTTCCTGTGTATGGGACCCTCACCAGGATTACTTGATTCAAAAGAGTAGTGTTACAAAAATGTTGCAAAGTTTGAGCTGGCAAGACTTGGGAGAAAGGAGACGAGCTGCTCGACTAAGTGGTATGTTCCGAGCTGTCAGTGGAGAGATGGCGTGGGAGGACTTCAGTAGACGAATAAGTTTGAGTAGTGTCTTTAAAAGTAGGAAAGATCACAATATGAAGATAGAGTTGGAATTCAAGAGGACAAATTGGGGAAACTATTCGTTTAGAGGAAGGGGTGTTAGGGATAGGAATAACTTACCAAGGGAGATGTTCAATACATTTCTAATTTCTTTGCATTCATTTAAGAAAAGGCTAGGAAAACGACAGATAGGGAATATCTGCCACCTGGGCGACTGCCCTAAATGCAGATCAGTAGTGATTGAGTGATTGATATTCTTTGTCAAGGCGACTGAAATACCCCTACTCGATCCGAGATAATCAGTCTCCCAGGCAGCAATGAAACTAGGAGAGTCTTCCGCAGGTAGGGCCCCATTCTCACGGATGCGCAAGTCGCCCATTATGTGTCTACAGGAAAGACCTGAACCAGTCTTCTCTGGACGCTGCACCCCATATGTATTTATTTATTTATTTATTTATTTATTTATTTATTTATTTTCTTATGTATTATTTCAACTGAAATACTACCTCCCATTCCACCATGTCGTCCGGAGTGTGGGTAATTCCGCAGCATGGTATGGGTAATTTGGCATTGGTCCGTGAAGTCCATGTCAATGATACGGTAAATAATACTTGGAACGTGCGCTTAAACATGCAAAACCCGAATTTCCTGGGGAATAATTAAAGTTACAAAGAAAATGCACATGTCCTTTGTCCTAAAACTGAATTTAAAGCCCACACGCTGGACTTTATTTGGTGGAATGACCAAACACTTTTCCATTATTTTGGTTTTATTGGATAAAACACGCGCAAGTTCAATATATACCTGCGTATTGATTGTCACCAAACAGGAAACGTTAGCTACAAAAAAATTAGAATAAGCTTGTATTCAAACTAAAAATCTGTTGTTTATCCGTATAAATTCAACTCAGTTGTAGAAGTAGCTTAGGCGTAATAGAGTAATAAATGATTGTCTATCTACTCATTATAATATATTACTTGGATTTAAACGTTATTCCGCAAATATTACATTTTGAAGTCTATATATTGAAACAAATCGTAGCACAATTTACTCGTCATTTAGTTCTAAACTTCTTATAACTAAATCGCTGAGAACTGAATCTAGCCATCGTCGCCTTTATCTCACCCCTTCTTCTCGTCATCCTCCAAGGCTCAGGCCAATAATCTCCTAGGTACCTATTATCCTCCATTCAGATAATCTGACCCCACCGCCAAAGTTTGTTGTTACGTATAGCTTCAGGCAACGAGTTTGTTTCTAAAAGCCTTCCTCTTCTCATTTCGAGTACCCTCCTTCCTGTCCTCCCACCTGTTTGCACTATCAATCATTCTCACTACTTTCCTGTATTACTTGCCACTTAAAGATATCATGTGTCTACCCAACTTTCACTCCCATACAACAAAGTTGGTCGGAAAATACAACAATGTAAAGAAAATTTCATTTAAATGTCCATCAGTCGTTTGGGAATCTTTAATTTAAACCAACATCTGTAAAGTTTTTATGTAACGTACTTGTAACGCTTTAAATCGGAGTTATTTTGAATCCTGAAGCTGTGTGCTTGTTATCATTATTTTCAACAATTTTTCCAAGTTTAATGTCCTACGGTTCTTTTGCGTTTCAAAATGATAAACTAAAAATATAACTGAAGTTCTACATTTTAATTACATTTCTCCCAACCTTGTAAGAAGCTTTGGAACTTTTAGCTCTCCTGAGGTTGTCCTGTTAGAGGTCTAAGAAACTATAATTACTGAAGAATATTTAACTCATGGCTTCAGTGATCAAACGGGTACAAGTATATCAGGACTTAACCAATTAGAAGCTGTCTAACGAAACAGTATTATCGTTTTTGTGTTTTCACGTTTATATTGTTGCACATACGTACACTTGTTCTTATATCCATTGATCAGAATAGCGAATTGCAACATCATCAATAATGTTTATTTACATTTCTCGTAAGTCTGTACAGAGTTCTTGTCCACATTCAATAGACACTACGCATGAACCGAATAACGAATGGCTACATAAATGAATGAATTAATTAATAAAGTAATTAATGATTGCGTAAACACTTCTTTCCCAGTCACGGACAACCACCAACTGAGGAGAGCATTTCTATTTGAATGCGTCGATGGATGAATGTATGGATCGATTTATGAATGAATTCATGAATGATGAATTAAATGCACTCGGCCTAGAGCTACTAACCACAAGCAGCTACGGAGAGAGTACCTCATTCAGAATGAATGAATGACATTCATGCATGCATGAAAAAAAAAGGAAACTCTTCACTTCCAATAACGGATAACCAGTAGCTGCGGAGAGAGCCCTCATTATTGAATAAATGAATTACTGAATGAATGAATGAATGAATGAATGAATGAATGAATGAATGAATGAATGAATGAATGAATGAATGAATGAAGAAAGGAATGAGTGAATGGAGGGGGTACTGAATGTCTGAATGAGTGGATGAATGTTCTCATCCTACAGCTACGGAACACCAGTAGCTGAGGAAGAAACATTCCTGCTATTGGACCCTAACCCATTTATGCTATTTAACAATTAACATTATGGAGTACTCATAACAACGACAATACAATAATACTAACACTAATACTCACTATACTAATTACTACTATTGACAAATTCTTAACTAACCGATTAATAACTCATTATATGCTCTACCCGCGTTACAGGATTTTGCAACTTTCTACTATATACATTACTGATTACAATTAACTTACTGAGATTACTAGGCTTATACCATTCTTTGCTTATCATCCTAATAATTCTATAGCCATTCTCATCCTCACTTTTCTTATTTATGTTATTCTTTGCAATTCAAATATTTCCTTCTAACCGCTTGGGTTTCTTTACAGGATTTCAGCATGTGAAATTCTTCTCTATGTTCACTAAATAGAAGGCACCTTTCTGTATCCTTTACCCTAATCCATCCCTTATTCTTATAAATACCCATCATCCACCGTATCAAACCTGGGTTCCCTTCTGTTTATATTCGCAATATTTTTAATGCTCATACCTTGTCTGATCCAATTGAACTCTGAGAGGGCCGCCCTGCTTCTACATTCGGTTTCCAACCACTGTCTTTGAATATCCCTAAGTCGTATAACAATTAATTTACTCGTCGATACCTCCAACCTTTCGAGGTCCTTCTCCCAATATTTTACGAATCACTATCTGTCTAGTATACTTTTAACATTATTTAGCCATTACTCTCCTTGAATATTTTCTCCCGGATGTTGATTTTTATTTTGCCAGTACTCTTCCTGAATATTTTCTCTTGGATGTTGATATGCAATCTGCAGAAGCTCGCCACCCTCTCTTCTTTTCAATCTTAACAAATGTTTCAAAATTATCTTAAGAATATCTACATGAATACTTTCCTCACACATTAATCTTACTTCACAGTTTACTGTACAATTTGGTAACACCATTATAATTTTACAAAACCTACATATCACCTTATTCAGCTTCTCACACTCTTTCTGTTCTTCCCCATACTTCAGCTCCAAATAACATTCGATTTTTCACTACAGCAAGCAAGACTTTCTTCTGTATTTTATAATCTATATTTGGGAATTTATTTTCAAGAATTGTAATTACTGATAATGCTTTAAGACCTTTCTAATTTTGTTTTATTTGGTGTACACAATTCCCGTTATTTGCTATATATATTCCCAAATACTCTAATCTATTCGTGACCTCCACTTGACATCCATCTATCGTTCATTGTTCATTCAACGCTCACTTACAGCCCTTTCTACAAATCAAAACTTTCCTCTTGGAGATGTTAATTTTTAATTACTAATTTTTAAAACTCTGCCACAGCATGATACTATTTTGCATACTCCCGGCCGTTAACGTCATCAGCAGAAAATCGTCCGCAAAAACTAGGCCTGGTATTTCATGATTTACTAAAACAGGACTCATCCACTTATCTCCTGCATGTACAATTGACAGATCATTGATAAATAACGAAAATAAAGTAGGAGATAGCTTACAACCTTGTTTCAAACCCAATTTAGATTATTTTGACCACATACTACCCTATCACCTGCCCTAATACTGCATTGCACCCCTCCATATATCGCCTCAATTGTTTGTATCATTTTTCCAGACACCCCTATTAGGCAACAATTCGCGACTAATGCGGCCCCGTTGACTGCGTCAAAGGCCTTTTCAAAA
This sequence comes from Anabrus simplex, assembly GCF_040414725.1. Taxonomy (NCBI): domain Eukaryota; kingdom Metazoa; phylum Arthropoda; class Insecta; order Orthoptera; family Tettigoniidae; genus Anabrus; species Anabrus simplex. The sequence continues at coordinate 1,355,572,183 of NC_090265.1, forward strand.
TATATAGCCGTTATACATAGCTTTACTGCTTTCTGTTCTGTATATTTATCTATTATTGCTTTTACCATCGTAATGTTATCTACTGTTCTTCTACCTTCCCTGAAACCACTCTGATATTTCGAGAGGATTGAAAATTCTTCCGCCCGTTTCATAAATCTGTTTGCCAAAATTCCTGCATGTAATTTACTTAGGGAGTCCAATAGATGTATTCCTCTGTAGTTACTTAGATTACTTCTCTCTCCACACGTTTGTAAACTGGACATATTATACCTATCTGCCATGACTTAGGAAATTCCCAAGAATCAAATACCTTATTGAATAATTTTACTAATATTTCCAGCACTTGTTGACTTTTGACTGCTTCTTTCCAAAACTCATTTGTTATACCACTTAAAACCACCGCTGTCCTATTTTTGGCATTTCTCAAACCACATATTCTTATATTTTTTCATCTAAGCATGGGATACGTATCTCGAGACCCCTCGAGATATCCATACAGGTACTATTGTTTATCCAAGTATCATAACTTCCTAACAATTTATGAAAATAATCAACCTAAACTCCATTAGCAATTTTAACATTAGCATTACCTCTATCACCTCTACTTATTTTGTTAATTCTTTTCTACACCGTACCGCTATGATTATTTTTACAACCTATGTTTATTAATTTCGTCTTCCCCTGTTGCCATATCCTCATTTGTTCTACTAATACGACTTTGTATTCATTTCTTAGTTTACAATACTGTGAACGAACCTCAACCGACAAAAGAGTAGCGTTACAAAAATGTTGCAATGTTTGGGTTGGGAAGAATTGAGAGAAAGAAGAAGAGCTGCTCGACTAAGTGGTATGTTCCGAGCTGTCAGCGGAGAGATGGCGTGGAAAGACATTAGTAGACGAATAAGTTTGAAAGGCGTTTATAAAAGCAGGAAAGATCACAATATGAAGATAAAGTTGGAATTCAAGAGGACAAACTGGGGCAAATATTCATTTATAGGAAGGGGAGTTAGGGATTGGAATAACTTACCAAGGGAGATGTTCAATAAATTTCCAATTTCTTTGAAATCGTTTCGGAAAAGGCTAGGAAAGCAACAGATAGGGAATCTGCCACCTGGGCGACTGCCCTAAATGCAGATCAGTATTGATTGATTGATTTGACGTTGATATGGACTATTGAACCTCACCCCGTTTCCTGAATGCCTTTAGGGCTATTTTCACCTCTAATTTCTTATATTTGCTATATATATTCCCAAATACTCTAATCTATTCGTGACCTCCACTTGACATCTATCTATCGTTCATTGTTCATTCAACGCTCACTTACAGCCCTTTTTAGAAATCAAAATTTTCCTCTCGGAGATGTTAATTTTTAATTACCATTTCTTTAAACTCTGCCACAGCAATGATACTATTTTGCATGCTTCCGGCCGTTAACGTCATCAGCAGAACATCGTCCGCAAAAATTTGGCCTGGTATTTCATGATTTACTAAAACAGGACTCATCCAATCTCCTCCATGTACAATTGTATTAAGTTTTACACATATCACTATACCATCCTTTTCCCTTTCCTTTATGATAATTCTGCTTTCTTTTTACGTGAGCTATGGTCTTGGTTTTCTCTACTAGTTCTATCGCTAGGTCCATATTGCTACTCAATAACGCTACCCGTATTCCACTCTTAATTTTCTGAAATTTGTCCCTTTTTAAATATGACTCTATTCGTTTTGGAGTATTCTCGCACCACTTATATTTATTCATTATTCTAATATTTTTTCTTACAATATTACGTACCTCCTGCTCCTGCCCATACATCCTTAAGGAAGCAGTACCTGGGAATGATGTTATTCGGCCCATTCTTGTATCTCTACATTCTTAACCATTTCTAAAATATCTCCTGTACACACAACCATATCAATTACACTGCCTCCATGCGTTGTGATATATGTTAGCTTTCCCGTTTCATCCCCCCCGCCACCATCCATTTAGAATATATAAATTTTCTGCGGCACATAGTTCTAAAAGTGTATCCCCATATGTATTAACTTCTTTATCCCGACTATTTCTGCTGCCTCTCATTGGCTCTATTCCTTCTTTACAATATGCTATTATCGACTCCCCAATTCATGCATTCCAAACTCCCAACATATTAATTACAATGCGGTCGTGAAAATTCAATATTTATTAATGATTCCTGGTTCTTCAAAGCTATCCCTCACTAAGTTAATCTCCTCTACTAAATCCTCAAAAAATTCATGTTCGTTTAAGGTGAACCTAGAGGATGGTTATATATAAAGCCTATGCATATATCTCTCTGTTTACTATCTTCCAGTTTGAGCTTTATCGGAACTACACCTTCCACATTGTTAGTTAATTCTTCTATCTGATTAATAATCTCCTTCTTTATCACAAGTGATATCCCTCCAGGAATTCTCCCTCGAGCCCTTCCATTTCTTTCCTTTACACTTCTCGTAACATATTCCTTCCACGATAAGATCTTCCCTTTCGTGCATGTGGGTCTATGCCCTTTCTCCATTCACCATCCATGAATTGTACCGACAATTAGTGGAAAATAAATAAATAATAATACATGTTTTTAAAAAGGCAAATAACTCAAAAAACGTCCGCAAACTCAAACATTCTATCATTCCCCAGTTTGCTTAATAAGCCTTCTATATTAAGAAATCCAATTCTCAATACTAGTTATTTCGCTTTCTTGTTATGAGTAACACTTCCTGTTTTATTTCGTGTGTTTTACAATACTACAGAGGATTCTCCAATTTTTTGGTCATATTGTGCGTCGTGGAGAAGGAAGCCTTGAACAGTAAATAATCTTGGGAAAGTTGCCTGGAAAGAGGGAACGTGGGCGAGCACCTATACGCTGGACAGATGGCATGAAACATGCAACAAAGACACCGTTCATACAATCTACCCGTATAGCAGAAGACCGTGAAGGATGGAAACGGGTACAAAGAAATATCTTCAGATATCACGATCCCCAGGATTGAGGGACCGATATAGACAGACATGTTTTTTCAATTTGGACTATACTTCCATGAGGAGAGCTATAAATTCTCCCCAGCATCTTTCCTTCACTTTATTTCCTTTTCCATTTACGTTATCCCCCTTCTTAGTCCACATGTCTTTCAAGTTCTGGAATTGTTTCTTGTTCTTATGATTTTCTATTTTGCTACTGCTTTTTACAGCTACCGGTGTACTACAGGTGCTAGCCCCCAATTCAGCATCAGGTGTTAAGCATTTATTCAAAGGTCGCCCCTAGGCACTTGTGACAACGCCCCATTCTCAGTAGTTGTCAGCTACTTACCGAGCTCGATAGCTGCTGTCGCTTCAAGTGCGGCCAGTATCCAGTATTCGATAGATAGTGCGTTCGAACCCCACTGTCAGCAGCCTTGAAGATGGATCTCCTAGGTTTCACATTTTCACACCAGGCTGCTCTACTTTACATATGCTAGGCTCATCACTTTCATTTTTTAACCGATCTCTCTTAGCCAACTCTAATTCTCTTCCGGCTCCAATAGTATTAGATTTGCGAGGCCTGGAGTAACCTTTCATTTCTACGTACGTTGTGGCCCTTCCTTCTGTTGGAAGGGTGGCAACACCACCACGTTTCCTTTGATTAGTGCTAAGACAGGAAGGTTTTCAATTGTATTTGAAAACAATAATTAACAGCACGATCATTCAATAATTATATATTTGGCTAATGCCAGACTACTGATCAGCAGCCGAGGAACAATCAAATCATTTCTGTTTTGTTTAGTAGATTTTTCATTAGCATACAGCTAGGTAACGAAAGGAAATCAACTGTATAGTCTAAGAACATATCGCCACTCTTATACGAAAACTACGAATGTGACAATGCTCTTCCTATCCATTATCTCCCTTAAGACTGGTCGCTCCTCTCAGCTACATATCGATATACAGTCCATCAGGATAATTTTCATTCAGTTCATTTTCTTATGCCCATCTGTAAAGGAAAATGAACCTTCCTGTACCCTTCTGTAGGAATGTATCTTTGCATGACATATTTACCTACTGCTAAAGTGTGATGTGTTTATGGTTCATTTTCCTTTACACGTACACATAGGAAAATTAACTCAACGAAAATTGTTGTGATGGACTGCATATCAATATGTGGTTGGGAGGTGTGACCAGTCTTAAGAAAATGGATTGGAAGAGCATTGACCCATTCGTGGTTTTGGCATAGGAGCGAGGATATCTCTAATATGGATAATTATACACTTGGAGAGAGAACTATAGACTAATATGAATTTATTATTCTTGGTTTTAAGTTCATCATTACTAAAGTTTATGTTGGCTGGCATCTTTGTAACACATAAGCCTGGCATTCTTTATCTTGTAGCAATCTATAATGGCAGATGTAATATATATGTAAATTGATGAATATATGTAATTATTTATTTATTTATTTTTATTTTAAACAGATATTTATGAGGCTGTAGCCGTCCGATAACCGTTGTTATAGGGGCAGTTGTGCGTTGCGAAGTTTTTATCTTCACGAAGAAGAATCGAATAACTTTCGTATAATGTCTAATGATTTGGAATATTTGAAAATGTCAGGTAAGTGTTGTGTATTGTGAACTGTTAACAATATTGTCGCTACCCGCTTGTCAATTGGTTTCAATAACTAATAAAAATAAATATAGATATTTATTGGTCAATGTGGTTATGATAAGTAGCTTATAAAACACACGCTAAGCAAATGGTAGGATAATTCTTATTATATTGCTAGCGTTAGAGAATAAAGTGTTTTCTTCCTCTTGTGTAAACAATGGATCTGATGCGAATAAGAAATGCAATTCACTTCTCTTTAAGTGGATACACTATTCGTCTCCAACGTTACAAACCTAAAATTGTAACAATTCGCAAATCGGTTTATATCTTTGTTAGATGGTTTAATCAGCGACCTTTCCTCATTATATACAACTTGTTAAAAGTAATAAAGTTTGTGATTAGTAAAATGAACTTTGAATTGAAGTTAATAACAAGTTAATAATGGACGGAAGCATGTCATGTTCCTTGCTATAAAACTGGTCATCGCTCACTGCCAAATGACCGTGCGGCTCCAAGTGATTGCCGTAATATTTCCACGCATTGCATAGGCTACTGAACATATCCCTTGTGAGAGGGACGTGGTGCGTCTGACAATGTACTACATGATGTGTGTATTTCTAATTCTTGGGTTACCAGAAGAGATGGTTTAACTTGTTCGGAATGGAGGGAGATGTTGAAGATGACAGCGATGGTTGCACCAGTACGTACTCTGCCGGGACGTTCTACCAGCACAGGCCACTGCAGACACTGCAGTGAGTATGAAACCTTACCACATGTGCTGGGGAGTTGCCCTCAAGGAGAACTGCTTAGGATCAAACGCCATAACATCATCAGAAACCTGATTGCTAATGCTCTTCGTCTGAAAAATCTAGAAGTGTACGAATAAGTCCACTGCCTCGCCGAAGGAGGCAGCACTCGCAGGATTGATATTATAGCGATTGATAGACGGAGGAACGAAGCAGAAATTATTGATCCTACGGTACGCTTTGAATCTTCAGCCTCTCAGCCGACTGACGTAGACAATGAGAAAAAGGATATCTATAATCCAACCATCCCTTTCTTTCTTGAGTCGTATAACCTTAAAAAAATTACGGTGACTGGACTTTTCTTTGGCGCGAGGGGAACAATTCCCAAATCTTTCGTCACATGGCGACAAAAATATAAACTAGCGAGAAGCCTACAAGATGAGATAGTCGTCTCACTCATCAAGTACTCCGTTTCGATTCTTCGTCACCATTTATATGGAGTTCATGCCATTTAACATGGTTAATTGTAACCTATCATTTTTTTATACATTAATCTTTTTATCTTCCCTCAAAATTGTTATTGTGTATTATTCTGTGTCCTATGGCAAATCTAGGGTGTCCTGGATCAGACTAAATATATATATATATATAAACGTATAAAAATAGTAATTTGTATGAAAAGTAAATCAAATGTATTTTCAAATATTCAATTACCAGGTATTAGTTTAATAGAATTTCAACGCGGTTAAACAATTATACATACATATCATTTTAATTTTTATAACTTTTACATAACTTTAACAGATATTATTATCAACAATTACATTTCAAATGGAAGGGATCGAGTTGGCAATTTTTTATTACAGTATCCCAGGAAAAAAATTACGTAGAACATATAATTATTTCATAACTACAATAAAATAACTGTATGAAAACAAAATATCACAAAAACAAGTAGAAAACAATATTATGTGATAATGAAAGAAGAGCACTAAAAACCTCATCAAAGCAACAAACAAAAATATATGAAAATTAAAGATAACTTGCAAGCAGTGTTACAAGATTACAATTAACTTCAGAGGAATTCAGAGAAAGATTAAAAAATTAATTTATATTTTTCCACATTACGTTGCGTAACGTTGTGTCTTTAATTTGCTTATACAGTAAATTACACAAAATATGTTATACAATATTTCATTACAAAAAGTAGAAATAATTACAATGCAATAGTGTAGAAATTTATACATAATTTAAATAACTCCATTACCTTACTACTACGATTCATAGCAGATTGAGTGGTACAATATCTTTCTCTAGATTAATATTTCCAACACCATCACAAAAATTGAAAATTAATTTCAGTATCGCAATAGAATAACAAACTTCAGCACGTGTTTAGCATACATTACGTACAAATTTGACTCCTGTATACTTAGGAATAATAATACTATCGTAATACTGATATTCGCTAGAGAGATTTGTTTTATCTGGAACACGTTTAGATCATCAAGCACGTGTACTTATGTTACAAAGACTTTGTTAAAAATTGTGTTTATTATAGTTCGTATTATAATAATTATTTTTGATCTATGGTAGTCGTCTTAGGATTTTGAGTAAATCACTGCCCTAGAATATGACGCCGAGGTAATACAGTACATTCCAAGTGCAATGTACCAGGCTTCATAGTTATGAACAATTCAGCTTCCTAGCTCTATCGTAGAGAGTTTATTTCGGTACTCAACTACGAAGGCGATTTTCCAAAATTTAACTAATGACTTCTTCAAGAACGTACGAGCTCAATGAACAATTGTCAATTACAATGTTACAAAATACTTCGTTGGAATATTTTCATCCACCTATATTCCGCCGTATTCAACAACTAACTTCCAGGGGAGGAGCACTCACCAATTTGGTGATCAGAATGGTTTTCCTTTATGACGAGGTTGCGAGATCTGAATTGTGTCTGCTCGCTATAAATGTTGCTCTGAGATACAGCGCACGCGCGTATTTCCTGATTCTCTAATTAAAGGTGTATCCTGTATGGATAACATGATAATTTCCATGCTTGTTTTGTTGTCTCATCTTTATTAAATTGTTACACTATGTATTTGGACAACTTGTGTAGAAGCAAACAATTTCATTTGTCATAAATGTGGTTCCTATTGTACCTTCCCCTGTCTCTGCTTGGCCTAGCTCAGCGGAGATGCTGCCTGGTACGTCCCCAAAATGGGTCGAAAAGATAAATCTAACTAAAGTTTTCACAAAATACTGTGACAGGTTCTAGAATACATCATCGTCAATGAGAACTCGGCAAGATAAAAGGGTAAACATAGTTCATTAAACCAAAAACATAAAGATCACACTCAGAACAAAGCAAAACTATTCCCCAATGGAAATCACAACAATAATACACAACAAAATTACAATTTAAGTCTGAACCCAATAATATGCGGTTTACGAACCCGGGCTTAGAAAATTCAATAAATTATGGAACATGACGACATTTATATGTTTGTGACGGATATTGAGATTAGTCTACTAAGATTATCCCGTAGGCTGAGATTAAAAAATCTCTTACATGAAAATTATAATAATCGATTCAATTATAGTGGGCTATTTACAGTAATTTCGAATTAGTCGGACAAACACACACACTAAAGAACATTATTTCGGGCTAGCCCTAAAATTTCCCCTCCAAAATGTCACAGATTCTAATACGATAATCAAATCATGGGCAAAGAACAGAGGTGTGAAATCTCGTAGCCCAACTATACCCAACGTGATTTAACTCCCTTTAAAAACACAACAGCATGACAATATAACGCAATACATTGAACATACAGTAACATAACAATGAACACAAGTAAACCATTCCTGAAAAAAAAATACACAAATATTTACACTAGATTAATTGTAGTGAGCGAGCATCGCCTTCACCGTCTTCAAGGCTCAAGTAGTATCAGGCTCTCTGAACACACAGGCCTATTTCTGGCTATATGTTTCCAAAACATGTCATCAGCTGGCTGTATTGGAGAGGCATAGCAAGTTTTGTTTGGTGTTCGGCCCACCGCATTTCGTAAGTCACCCAGAGATTAACGGTACCGTGCGTACGGCACTCGTTCATTCATGGGCCTTTCATTTGCTTCAAAAATAGCTTTACAAGCAGACAACTTTCACGACTCTCTGGCCTCGTTAAAATATTATCTCAAAGACTCAGTCTGGATACACATTTCCAGATCAATCAATCAATCACTGCGAATCTGCATTTAGGGCAGTCGCCCAGGATACAGATTCCCTATCTGTTCTTTTCCTAGCCTTTTCTTAAATGATCGCAAAGAAATTGGAAAATTATTGAACATTTCCCTTGGTAAGTTATTCCAATCCCTAACTCCCCTTCCTATAAACGAATATTTGCTCCAATTTATACTCTTGAATTCCAAATTTCATATTGTGATCTTTCCTACTTTCCAATACACCACTCAAACTTATTCGTCTATTGATGTCCTCCCACGCTTTCTCTCCACTGACAGCTCGGAACTTACCACTTAGTTGAGCAGCTCGTCTCCTTTTCTCCCAAGTCTTTCCAGCCCAAATTTTGCTAAATTTTGATGCTTGTTGTTTAAAGGGGCCTAACATCGAGGTCATCGACCCTGAAACATTTTTGTAACGCTACTCTTTTGTCGCAAATCACCCAGAACAAATCGAGCTGCTTTTCTTTGGATTTTTTCCAGTTCTTGAATCAAGTAATCCTGATGAGGGTCCCATACCTTGGAACCATACTCTAGTTGGGGTCTTACCAGAGACTTATATGCCCTCTCCTTTACATCCTTACTACAACCCCTAAACACCCTCATAACCATGTGCAGGGATCTGTACCCTTTATTTACAATCCCATTTATGTGATTACCCCAATGAAGATCTTTCCTTATATTAACACCTAGATACTTACAATGATCCCCAAAAGGAACTTTTACCCCATCAACACAGTAATTAAAAGTGACAGGACTTTTCCTATTTGTGAAACTCACAACCTGACTTTTAACCCCGTTTATCAACATACCATTGCCTGCTGTCCATCTCACAACATTTTCAAGGTCACGTTGCAGTTGCTCACAATCTTGTAACTTATTTATCACTCTATAGAGAATAACATCATCCGCATAAAGCCTTACCTCCGATTCCACTTTTTTACACATATCATTGATATACATAAGAAAATATAAACGTCCAATAATACTGCCTTGAGGAATTCCCCTCTTAATTATTACAGGGTCAGATAAAGCTTCGCCTACTCTAATTCTCTGAGCTATTTTCTAGAAATATAGCCACCCATTCAGTCACTCTTTTTTCTTGTCCAATAGCACTCATTTTTGCCAGTAGTCTCCCATGATCTACCCTATCAAATGCCTTAGATAGGTCAATCGCAATACAGTCCATTTGGCCTCCTGAATCCAGGATATCTGCTATATCATGCTGAAAACCTACAAGGTGAGCTTCAGTCGAATAACCTTTCCTAAATCCAAACTGCTTTGTGTCAAACCAGATATTAATTTGGCAAACATATCTAATATAATCGGAAAGAATGCTTTTCCAAAGCTTACATGCAATGCATGTCAAACTGACTGGCCTGTAATTTTCAGCTTTATGTCTATCACCCTTTCCTTTATACACAGGGGCTAATATAGCAACTCTACATTCATTTGGTATAGCTCCATCAACCAAACAATAATCAAATAAGTATTTCAGACAGGGTTCTATATTCCAACCCATTGTCTTTAGTATATCCCTAGAAATCATATCAATTCCAGCTGCTTTTCTAGTTTTCAAATTTTGCATCCTACTGTAAATGTCATTGTTATCATAGGTAAATTTTAATACTACTTCAGTATTACTCACATCCCCTATCTGGGCATTATCCTTGTAACCATCAATCTTTACATATTGGTGACTTAATACTTCTGCCTTTTGAAGATCCTCGCATACACACTCCCCTCGTTCATTAATGATTCCTGGAATGTCCTTCTTTGAACCTGTTTCTGCTTTAAAGTATCTATACATACACTTCCATTTTTCACTAAAATTTGTATGACCACCATTTATGCTTGCCATCATGTTATCCTTAGCTGACTTCATTGCTGGATTCAATTTCCTAGTAAGTTCCTTCAATTTCTCCCTACTTCCATAACCATTTCTAACTCTATTTTGTTCCAGCCTGCACTTCCTTCTTAGTCTCTTTATTTCTCTGGTATAATATGTTGGATCTTTACCATTCCTTACCACCTTTAAATGTACAAACCTATTTTCACATTCCTCAACAAGTGCTTTAAACCCATCCCAGTGTCTGTTTACATTTTTATTTACCATTTTCCACCGATCATAGTTACTTTTTAAGAACTCCCTCATGCCTGTTTTATCAGCCATGTGGTACTGCCTAATAGTCCTAATTTTAATACCTTCCTTTGTTTCACATTTATTTTTGACTACGACAGAAACAGGTTCGTGATCACTAATACCATCTATTACTTCGGTTTCTCTATAGAGCTCAGCTGGTTTTATCAGCACCATATCTAAAACATTCTTTCCACTAGTTGGTTCCATCACTCTAAATAAGGTGCCCTTCCCATATTAACTTATTTGCCATTTGTTGTTCATGCTTCCTGTGGTTCGCATTACCTTCTCAATTGACATTTGGTAAATTGAGATCACCCGCTACCTTCACATTCCTTTCCTTATCGTTTCTCACATAGCTGATTATCTTATTAAATAATTCTGAATCAGCGTCAGCGCTACCGTTTCCCGGTCTGTACACTCCAAAGACATCAAGTTGCCTATTATCTTTAGAGATGAGCCTTACACCCAGAATTTCATGTTTTTCATCCTTAACTTTTTCGTAGCTTACAAATTCTTCTTTGACCAGGATGAATACTCCCCCTCCCACGATTCTTATCCTATCTCTACGATACACACTCCAGTTTCGTGAGAATATTTCTGCACCCATTATATCATTTCTCAGCCATGATTCAACTCCTATTACAATATCTGGTAAGTATATATCTATTAAATTACTTAATTCGATTCATTTCTTTTTACAATGTATAGTATACCAACTCTGAATAGCACAAATAAAACTGGGGTATCAAACGCATATACATCAGCCCTCAGGCAACATTTAAATCTCACTCAAGTTTTTATGACACATCTCGGCCTATTCTCATTATTGCTGGAGCATCACAACTAGTACACTAGTCATGCCCCATATCGGTTTTATATCTTATATTCCCAGGTTCGAAATCTACGTACCGGTGAGATTTTGCCGATCACTCTCTGTAAATGACTCTCACTAAATTCAACGGTGAGGATATCCTTCTGCACACGTCGTCAGCTGAGAAACACACACTAATGCTACTTCATTCACATTCGGACTATAGATTAGATCTTCTCATCTCTAGGTTTCCGTTTGATTCTCATGAGGTGCAATTACCTCCAATACATAGATGAATTTGACATCGCTCATCCATTAGTGTCTGCATGACAGGAGTGGAACAGTCCTAAAAAACACTACACTAAATCCTGGCATAGCCCTCATATACCAACTCTAAATAGCACAAATAAAACTGGGGTATAGCATGCCACCGGACTCAAACGTATTTTCGAAGAAAATGAACTCAAAACAAATGCCACTCTGGCTTACATTACAATTACTATTTAAATTTAACGAATGGCAATAATATGAATCTGATCACTATATTTCATGCATATAAGCAGTCCAATTTATCTTTATCTCCATCTGCCATCTGCGAGATTGCCATCTACCGCTCCATGGGTAGAATTTAATATTTGACAGCGGTGCTTTTTACAAGTAAAGAAGTCTGCTGGTTCGGTCCTCTTGGGTCCATGGTTTTCCGCCTTCGATCTCTTACTGCTGATGTGTGTCTGTAAACTCGTAACTGTGGTCAATCTCAATTCTCTTCACCACTTCATTTGTGCACGAATACAATGTCGTAAGGTATGGATGATACAATTGTCAATATCCGCTATCGAGGCATTAGTCCGGTAAAACGATAGTTACCAAAAGGAATATTTTCCCGGTTCCAACCTAGTTCTTCACAGCGGTTAGTCATCGTTAGCCGCACTCACAATTACTACACACCGAAAACTCGTACTGAAGATATTTATTAACTGAGTAAATGTTGCTCGGATGAGCCTGAACAAAGAGATACCAACTCTCATCTACCACGGGTATAATATGCCTTTTCCTATCACGTCCTCGTGGAAAGTACGCACCGCTCGAGTGTCACTCAGAGATCGGAGTGGGGTTAAACTCACGCTTTCCCTTTTATAATCCGAGGGGACTAACGCGCCCAATAGTACTTCCCCTGGAGGCAACAAGCTCCACTTTGTGAGAAGTCAGCTACCTCGCAACAGATATTTCAAATGATTAAAAATACACAAAACAGGCACAGTTGCATAGTTTTAATGGCTCATTCTACTACAAATATATCAACAGGATTTGTCATGGTTGTATAATTTCAGGAAATGACTACACGCCTTAAATAAGGGACCATATTAAGGTGATTCCAGGACAGGTTTTCTCATGTTTGGGGGCAACCTGTCATCGGTCGGTACTTCCCGGAGTTCAAATATCTCTCTCTGTATCTCGCTGGTTCTTTCCTTTCTCTCTCACCTCCTTGCTTTCCGAAGTCTTCGACGGGTTCTACACCAGTAAATCTCTGGTCTTTGCCAGGGTACTTGCGACGGGGTTGACACGTTTAGACTCAAGGTCACCCAGCCTTTCCGTATTCGGTCCTCGACGATTACTTCAAATATATTCAGTGTTAATTTATCTCAATTGGACCATGATAGTATACGGTTCACTATCCACTGTAGCTAAATTACTCACTCTTATTGCTAGTGTAATAAATAACATACCACAAGTTCTTCTCCATTTTAACATGGATGTGTTTGGGCTGGGTGTCTGCCTAGAATTATTGGCGTGGACAATTTTGAGTCGACAAATTTCCGTCATTACGGTAACCATGACAACCAGTGTACGACATCTATGTATACTAGGACAGGAAAAAATCATGCTTCTATGCTTAGTTAATTCTGAAATTATTTCGCAGAATTTAGAAACCTATAAAATAGATGTATTAATTAGCCTCTAATACATACGGTTACGTGATCATGCGACTGTCAAAACCCTGCAAGCCCCATCCAGCATTTCCTGGGTGGAACGAGTAATTCAGACTGGAAGGTGCTCGCCTGGTCTGGAGACATGTGAGGGCCTCTGCTTCTATTGTACTTTTCGTCTTTTGTCTCTCCGTGGATTTTCTGGAATTTTCTAGAGTGTGAAGATAGAACGTACTGGACTTCCCCTAAGATACTTGAACTTCATCACCGGGTATATAACAGCAGGCTCGCCGCAAGCAAAAGTAGTGTTGGAGTAGGCTAGTGTGTAGAAGTGTTGAGCAGTAGTAGAGTTGGTCCGTGTTATGTTGTTGTCTTGTCGAGTGATATGTGTTGAGTAGTTCAGTGTTCGGAGCATCATGCGAGTTGATCGGTCTTGTCTGTAGTCGAAGTGTACAGTCGTCGTGGAATTTCGTAACCGAATTTCGTGTGTTCGTACCTGGCTAAATAGAACTGCAGTGTGAAGTTACTAGTGCGTGCGAAGCCAAGTCAAAGGTGAAACCTGTCAGGCAAGAATACGGAAGCATCGCTCGTTCCAGGTAAATACTGCCAGTGAGAGACCCACTGTGAGGACAAGAGAATGTTGTAATAAGCCACTAATTAGTGATGTTGTCATTCATTGTCAAGAAGAACTGTTTTGTGTGTGTGTGCACTGATTTGGTCATTGTAGATTAAAGTATTCCAATAAAACAGTCAACGTTCTATTCGTAACAATATTCATAAAATTTGTTAATCATACTTTATTGCATGTTTAGTATTATAAGACCATATGCAATCTGAATTTACGTAACACGTAAATAGTTGAAATATAATATGTAGATATCTGTACTGAGCAATTATAAATAATAATAATAATCTCATTAAAGCCCTCACTGATCTGGTCTTGCCGGCATCAGCATAAATGAGTCTACAGGTAAAGCGTACTGCATACGGAGGGCGACTAGCGTGCAGTTGATCTCAGTGTTATATACAAGTTGCAGCGCAGTCAATTTTAGCTGGCTGAAGAGACTGTTCACCTGAAATTGATTAGAGGTATATCGGGCATTGTAATAAATGTAGTAAACGGAACAACGATATTCTCCAGCACGTTCGAATAGCTCAATGTTAGTTCAACAAACTGTGGAAGATTCATCTGAAAGTAATGATTCATGAAACCATTGCAGAGGAAAGATGCGCTTGCATTTATAATCATTAAATATTTCTTGTGAGGGATGTTGTATGCTGGATGGAAGCTCTGATTAAATAACCAAAATGATGTATGAAACATTACATTTAACACGACAATCTATTACGTGGACCGCACATGATGGGGCACGCTTAAGCGGTATTTAAGATTGCTGGATAGAATCTCAGCTCAGTCAGTTTTTGGTACAATAATTCTGAAATATTAATGTGTTAAAGGACCTATTTTCAAGGCAAAATTCAGGACTTCATTTCCGTTAAGTAGACAAAAGAATTTAATAATAATAATAATAATAATAATAATAATAATAATAATAATAATAATAATAATAATAATAATAATGAAAAGATTGAAAAGATAGAACAAAACGTTAGGAAGAATGAAAGCAGAGAGTACTACAGAGCCTTCAAACGCAAACTCACTGGCTATAAACCACCATCTCTATGCTTTGATCGAAAGGCCGGCACACTGGTGACGTCAAATGAAGAAAATTGCAGCATTCTGGCAGATCACTTCAAGAATTTACTTAATATTGCTCTAAACCGCAAAGCGCCATTGAGACCAAGGAACCCTTACTCAGGTACCCAGATTCCAGGCCACACGACAGAGACGAAATCAAGCGCCACATTGCCCGTCTCAAAAATAACAAAGCACCGGGGGAAGACTCAGTAGTAGCACAACTATGGAAATATGCCCCAGAGGAATCACTTGATATTTTGCAAAAGCAAATAGAAGAAATTTGGAACAAGGAGACCCTACCCGAAGATTGGAAAATAGCTTTGATCCATCCATTACACAAAAAAGGCAGCATGAAGAACATCAACAACTACAGAGGAATATTTTTGCTACCCGTTACTTACAAAATTCTATCACTTGCCATCCTGGAGCGTTTGGAAGCACAAGTCGAACATCAAATAGATGAATACCAAGGAGGGTTCAGAAAAGGTCGCTCAACAGCTGAACAGATCCAAAATCTCAAAACGATCATCAGATATTTTACACTAAGGTCCAAGCAGTATGTGTCTGTTTTTGTGGACTTTAAGAAAGCGTACGACTCCATTGACCGGGAAGTCCTGCTAAATATCTTAAATGAATTTGCAGTTGATTTGAAACTGCTGGCATTAATTAGAGCCACCCTGACCGATACAAAATCCAAGGTGAAATTCCACGGATGTCTCTCGCATTCCTTTGACATCAAAACAGGAGTCCGACAAGGTGATGGGCTATCCCCGATACTCTTCAACTGTGTTCTTGAAAAGATCATCAGAACCTGGCGGGTGAGATTACAGGAAACCAACTACAGTCCATTGAGAATAGGAACCAAATCCAAGGGGATCGCAACAGACTGCTTAGCATTTGCCGATGATATTGCTGTTCTCTCAAACGACATAGGAACCGCTAGAGCTCAAGTTGAAATTTTAAAGGAAATTGCCGAACAAACTGGTTTGCAGATATCGTTTGAGAAAACAGAAGTAATGACTAACATCAAAGAGGCTCCACCAAAACTCCATACAGAATACGGGGACATCACCCGAGTAGACAAATTCAAATACCTGGGTGAGATCATCATGAAAAATGGACTGGACAAAGAAGCACTTCTGGAGCAAGTACGCAAACTGGAAATAGCCTACCAAACATCCCGCACAATCTACAACAAAAAATGCCTTTCCCAAAACACGAAGATACGTCACTATGAAACAGTCCTGAAGCCAGTAGTTCTATATTCAGCCGAAACCCTGCCTCTAAATGCCAACAAAGCAATCCTTGAAGAACTAGAGAAAAGAGAACGCAAAATTGTGAGAGGAATCTTGGGATCAAAGTACAGAAATGGAATCGATCAAAAGAGATCCAACAAGGAAGTCTACAGCAAAATAGAGAAAATTATCGACACAATCAGAAAAAGACGGGCACGATTTTACGATCATCTGAAAAGAATGGACGGAAGAAAGTTAACTAAAGAAATCTTTCACTTTTTTGATTCAAACCCCAAAACCACAATTCCCTGGTTTAGAAATACCAAAGAAGACCTGCAAATGCTACATATCTATGGTGAAAACACCCTTAACAGAGATCTCTTCCGCAAGAAAATATTGACGAACGGGCCAAACCGAGACGAGCAACCGAAGGGAAGACACGGTGCCCCTTGGACAGAGGAGCGTAAGCACGCCCACTCACAAAGAATGAGGGAAATTTGAGCTCTAAAGAAGGCCAAGTTCAGTGTCAAATGCAACAAGACTTAACGTGGTCCTTGATGGCCCCAGCGAATTATATAATAATAATAATAATAATAATAATAATAATAATAATAATAATAATAATAATAATAATAATAATAATAATCAATGGTATCAAACTTCCACTTGGGAAAATCAAATGATCATAAATACGCATTTCTATAAATGAAACTCAAATTGATAGCAATTAATTTATTTCCATGTAAGGAATCGTTTTTCAGACACATCTGTATGGAATTTGGAATCGACAAGTTTAGGATTCAGTGCAACTAAAGGGGGAAGCTGACTTGCGGCCTATGAAAATACCACGAATGAAATATATCTCTATAGTATGTTGAGGTGAGGCCCGCGAATTATATATATAATAATAATAATAATAATAATAATAATAATGCTATCACTTTCCCCACACCTTGTCGGGTACCGGGTGCAAACTGTGTAGCTAAAGTTGTTTGTAGTTTGGTTTGTTGTATGAATATGAAGAGGAGAGTGTTGGGACAAACGCAAACAACCAGTCCCCGAGCCAGAAGAATTACACACACACGATTAAAATCCCCGATCCGCCCGGGAATCGCACACGGGACCCTCTGAACTGAAGGCCTTAACGCAGACCATTCAACCAAGGAGTCGGATAATAATAATAATAAAAATAATAATAATACAATTTAGAACTGAAGCTTATTAAAAAGCAACTTGAAAGACTTGAACAAAATAAAGTGATTCAATGAATTGTAGTTATTGGTAGATTGTCCCTCTTCGAATTAAATATAATCCATAATGACGAGAATACACTTCGTAAGAGGACATCAATTGATCTAAAACACTTTCGAGATACCTAGTTACCAGGATTATGGATACCTTCAAAAAAAAGCAAGGATGATTCCAGGAATTTCACTATTCACTGTACAGTAGTTAACAAATATACTGCTTATTTTTTGGCAAAGCCTGTATCTACTTGTCCTTAACCGGGTATTTATCGCCATGTTTGAAATGCTGCCAACTTTTGAACTACAGCGGTATATTTCATGTAATTAGCAGAGCGAAACACGAGGTAAATGTGAAGTTCTATTTTTCTTTCAAATGCAACAGGGCTGTGTAGAAAATTAATTCCCTCCTAGTGGACTTAAACACATTTATTTAGGGACTGTAGAATATAGTAATATAGTAATGCATTTACTATACAATTTATAATATATATACTCTTGCATAATCATTTCTTTCTTAGTATTGCAACATCTCGAAACACCGGAAACTCGTTCAGTTGGATTTTAAGGGAAGTATTAAGGAAAAATGAAGGTCCAGATAGACGTGTGAAGTAAAAATTGGGGTGTTTATACTATTCAATCATTACGGAGAGTCTACCAGAGCAGAGGATGAATTAACTGGAGCATTGCAAAAAATCATTCCATGGGCCAAGAGTGGACATCCTGCAGTTCAAATCGTGCTACTTCTTATGTTCAGAGTTTCCAGTGTGCCACTCCACCTCCACACATTCCCTCTTCTCTCTAGCCAAAGTCATTAATATTTTTTCTCGTTAAAATTATTTCTGTGGGAGTAAGAAGAGGAAATTATGATAAATTATGGTACCGGAAACAAAACTGATACAAATTGATGATTTCTACGAATCTAATAAAAGTTGTGTTTGCATCATAAATAAACATCTGTTTCATAGCCTACTATGGCGAAATATCCTCAGTAGTGTACGGGAAAGATTCTTTACGATACTGTAGCTACTTTCGGACACTTGTATTAGAAATCATTTCTGACTGGTGGAACTCCGATTCACACGGACATTCAGAGAAATTATGAATCAGCGAACACCAAGTTTAACCTAATTGATTACTTTCCGCCTGAATACGGCACTAGCACCAGCACCATCGATCTACCGGAATGAGTAACCGCCCAAATAGGCGGTGAGAAGTAAATGGAGAATTCTACTTGATAACCCATACACCTTAATCACCCCCAATAACCGCAAATACGTGCAGCTCCATTCATAATTTATCTCTTATCTTCTCATCTTAAGTACCCTTATGTTTGTACTCTCACAACATAAGGTTAAAGTCAAGAGTGTTAGCACGACCAGGGATAAATAAGCAAAAATAAAGGAAATACTTACAAATTATCCCAACAAAAGGCCGTCGCTGATTGAGGAAGCACTGGACACAAGAGGCCAAGCGAATCAACTTAAAATAAGCTTAACTAATTGGCTGAAATAATAATTCCTTGATCAATTTAAAGAAAAACTTTAATAAGCCAAAATCATAAAGAACATCTGACCTCCTTAAAAAAAATTAAATTTCCGAGCAATTAATGAAAGATAATCAATACAGAATTATAATATTAAAATCAAGTTTAAAGCATGAGCGCTGAAAATCTTCCAGAACAATAAATCAATGTAGTTCAGTTCTAAATTAAAATGCTAAGTCAACCCAAATCATTTAAGGAAAGTACCACCTTCCAATCTGTAATTTAAATACTGATCCCTAAGTAATGGGAGGCCAACTCAAATAAGAAAACTTGAATCAAATATTTCAATATACAGGCTAAAAACTTCTCCAATGAGTTATCTCGGTTACCCCCAAAGGTATGAGAAACAGTCATAACCCACAACACACATTACTTCAGAAATGAGCCAGAAATAATGTAATGACATGCAATAAATCCAAAAGCAGCACCATAATTAGATACCCCACAAGGAACAGTAACTTCAATAAAATCAGTCGCACAAGACTGAAGAAAGGTAAGCAACACGGCCAAACAATCCTTCCCAAAAATCAGATGACAGTCAAGACATAATAATTACCCGACACTCATGTGTCAGACACAAAGGAGCAACGCCCCCTTTCGTTTGGATTCTGTTACACGGTTGGTGTAACAGAGTGACAACCACCATGATCAAATCCCAACTCAAGTACCGAGTAATTCATCAGAAAAGCTTTCATCCTAAAACTTATTCTTTTCCTCTTACTTGCTCCGAAGAGCTTAAATATATTTAAATAATAACATAATTATTACGATTTAAAGGAGGAAATGAAGTTAACCACCATAAGCTTAAGCAAACACTTCGTATATAGTAGTTAGTTGGGAGCTCCGCAACGTAAATATACTTTTACTAACATGGAAAGTTCAAACAATACATTAAGGCAAACATTAATATCTTTCATACACTCGAATGAAATACCAAAGGTATGAGTATTACATAAAAGCATTACATAGATATGATGAAGTCCATATTTTTTTTTAAACTCTTAAAAATTTTAAGCTCGAAAAGTCCGAAAGATCAGCTGTAGAAAATCTCACATATCGTAGCATTTAGTAGTGTCCATGTCTGTTAACACAATAATTAGCAGCCTTCGATGGGGTAGGTTAACCATTATAGATATGCTTGAAGCTACTTACAAGGTCAGACGCAAGAAGAAATGAAATCTCTTTAAGATAACAAACCAGTTCTTCAGGCCTTTACGCCCTGATGGAGAAATGCTTTTCCGGGATCAAATCCCACAATCATTTTCCTTCTCTTCACGGATAATTTATCCTCAAACCAGGACCAGAAGCGTAGTTTCTCAAGGCGTCTTCTTCCAAATCCCCAACAAGAATTATAAAAAAAAACTGCAATCGATTTCATTATTGACAAGCCACGATCACCGGCCTGGCAGGGTTAACTACTTCCCGGCTAGATAGCAGCACCGCTTGGTCACCTCGTACGACTGGTTCAAACTCGAACGCCAGATGGCTCACCATTACCAAATCAGAGAAAGTTCAAGGAATCTTGAGATTTGAATTCACCGTGAGGCAGACAGTAAGAGACGCATGAATAAAATGCTTAACTGATCGTACCATAGCGAGGAATAATACTAAATCCATTACAGCCTCCCCCTCGAAAGTATCAACATGGGGTGGGGTATAACAAGCAGTCATAGATAAAAACCATCTGTTGTCTCAAGAATATATGTAAGAAAAGTTCGATCTTCAATAATTTAACATAAACACGTCTCAAAGTGAGCAGAGGTATACCTGGGTGATGTATAACACAGTGATACAGACCACCCGCAGTTGTTTAACGTTCATTTAAGTCCATGTTTTCACGCGCAATATCATCAGCATGCGAATTTTCCTTGAAATGTTCAGATAATGCCAAGGTTACTAAGGTAATCGAAGTTCGCATAATCACAATAAATTTTCAGAGGCACAATCTACACAAGAAGACAGGTCTTACAATGTTTTAAACATAGCAAAATTCTCATTTGAAATTAATTCAGGGGCTACAATTATAGGGGAAGACAAGACTTCATGAGTGATAACCATATTACCACATAAACACCCCCAAAAAAGAAACACACGAAGAAGAAGGAAAGAAAAGAGAAAAAATAATTTGGAAACATAAGTCTCCACGAGAAATAAGTCAGTGCAACAAACATCAGATAATTCTTTAAGTAATTTATCGCACCAATCGCTTTATCATCAGTTACTTCCAATCAGTACAGAATACAACTGCAAGAGGCATAAACAGAGTATCAAATCACTCACGATAAATTACCACATCAAGGTAATAGTAGCGAATAAATCAATACATGAATAAAGATAGAATTTTAACAGACATATCTGTGAAATCAACCCCCCCCCCAATCAATAGATGATAAACCGTTTTTTAAATTTTCAAATCATTTCTTGGCTTAAATTAATATTCCATTCACACAGCTTCAACTTCCATAGGCCTACTACACATATACTCATTCCAAGCAGAAGGTGAAAACAAGAAACAATAATAAATAGAAGGATACGGAATAACACGATTAGAACAGGAAGCTAAGCAAGAGCAGAAGATATGAATGTTTAGAGCAATGGTAAAAGGTTAATTACAGTTGGAGACATATGTACAATTCAGATGTAGGGTACGCGTAAGGTGGGTCATCAACAACCGAACTATCAGCAATTACCAGGCAATCAACACACAATATCAACACTTACACCGGGATAGAAAATGACCAGGAGAAACACCGGAGACAAACTAGCCTGAAATCACATAGTCCTACTACAAGCTCCCATATGCAGGTAGAGGATCGATGACTGCAATACCGACTGTACAAGGAGAATAATCCCATACTTATTCTTCTACATAACAGAACGATAAGTTACGATACCAACGACACTAATCCAGGAAAGGCTCCATTTTAAAAAAATGCGCTAGACAGGCAGGTTAATCGAGATGAAAATTAAGATCGTAGGATTAACAAGATGACTTCAGAAGAACGGGTTATGGCAGAGAATGTAAGAAGTTGAACCAAGAACAAGACGACAGTCACCAAGGTACCAATTAGCTAATAATCATTCCCAAAAGAGTTGTAGGTGCATAGATTAGTTCTATTTAAATCCCACTCGACACCAAGAAGTCACATCAAAGATCATGTCCAACCTTCTCTTGATGTCCATCGAAAACTCCCCCAAACTAGATTACCACAACAACAATCCAACACCACTCTAATGATTACCAGTGCCGATGTGTCAGCCACAAGGATAAAGGACATACAAATCCTCGACAGCATCCCACAAATCAGAAAGTGCCCACCCAATATCATTACAACAACCGCAATAACCACCATCATGACTTCAGAGGAACACAGTTACCTCTCAAGGAAACCATAATGCCACCCCAACATAATTCCCAAAATCAAACCCATAATTCCAAACTTCACCGATACACAAGGATCAGAAACCATACCATAAGGTCAAAAGGATGTACACTCCTTAGGTCATGAATCCTATATTACCCAAACCAAAATCTCACAATAACCCATGAAGCCGACAGATGCCAAACCTCTAACATGACTCTACAACTCTACACCAAATCAGTACAGCAAAATAGGTTTAAATTTCCCTAAAACCCTCAGCAGAAAGAAAACAGTGATGTACAGGCAGGATACTCGACTGCAATTCAAAATGAGGCCACCCGATTACAACTTGCATAGGCTCAGAAGTAACGCTTCAAGATTTAACGGACCACCTACCTTAGTAATTCACATGCCAAACCAAATTAAAGAACAGCACAAGAGATTCATGAAATAAACGCGATGTATACTGAGAACCAAATTACTTCAAAGAAAAACGTGAATTTCATTTACCCCCCAAAAAAATCCATTTTCCCCCAGAAACCAAGAATTAAGATACAGTAAGAGCACAAGGCTCATGCACATAGCAACCAGTAACTCTTCTCCAGCTCCGGGCGACAGGATTTCATCCAATTAACTTCACTCGGATAAAGGCAGAGCATCCAATATCCTCAACACCTTTCCTCAAGTTTTCATAACAAAACCTTTAAGACCCATAGCTCCAGAGAAACACATTTTTCTTATTATCACCGCAAGTAAGTACCCAGACAAGGAAAAATCTCGAGATTACAAGATACATCAGAAATTTTACTGTACTACGTTATGGAACGCAAACACTCAACATAGGTAATTAAAATCATATAATTTTTCTAATAGACACTATATCAATACCAATATCACCAAAAAAAATTTTTTTAACACGGAAGGTTCTCTTATAGACATCCATCCTGCACACCGCTGAATCATACTACCAAGGCCACATTATCAAAACTGGGAACCACCTTAATTCTCAAATTTCAATCTCCCACCTCAACAGGTTCCAATTAAATTCACACCGATCATACTTAACAATGATAATAATAACATTATTTTAAACTTCCATACATTGATCACTGAGTATTAATTTCACAGATATTCCCTACTTAAACATGATGAAACATCTAATACAGTCTTTCTTACATTTGTCCACTTCAACAAGATTCGTACTCACCAAGGATGAAAATTATCAAGATACACACGCCCCAATACATAACTTCCCAACCTCCACATGGACAGCACAATTTCCGCACTTCCATTACCCATTTTAATCAAACAATAACCCGTTCCATTATTACCAACCACAAATAAGATTTTGAACTCAACCAACCCCCCAAAATATATCAAGTCGCTTTCACTTGGGATAAATGAACTCTCCGAATCCTTTTCGCCACAGGATCACTGACAAGCATAGATACAGGGCTCAAAAACTGCAATATCGTACAAGGTCCCTGAAATCTAGGAGCTAATTTTGAAGTAAATTTATTTATAGCCTTGCTGACAGGATAACATTTTACAAAGACTTGGTCTCCAACACTTAGCTTGGCGGGTTTTCGGCCTTTGTCATAGTTGCTTCGTACCTTTTCATACGACACAGCCAACCTCGTTCTGGCCTCATCCCACACCTTTCGCACATCGCGAGGAGTAGAGACTTCAGGAAGCAGTTCCTCAATTCGAAGGAGATTTGATAGAGGAGAAAACGGAACAAAACTCAACATTAATTCCATAGGAGTTTTCCCATGAGACTCATGAACAGCAGTATTAAATGCATATGACAACCAATGAAGACAGGTGTCCCACTTGGTGTGATTCGAGTGGTGGTAAGCAATGAGAGCAGATTTTAAATTTCTATTCATTCTCTCAGAATATGAGGGATTGGGATAATATGGAGTAGTGGTCACATGGGAGATGCACAAATCAAACAAGTACTTCCTGAATAAATGACTAGTAAACCCAGCAGCATTGTCAGATACAAGAAACTTAGGAGTTCCAAAGGAGGCAAAAATAGAATTTAAACAAGAAATAGTGGACTGCGAATTGGTCGATCTAGTCGGGAAGATCCAGCAAAATCTGGTAAACCCATCAATGCACACCAATGCATGAGTATTTCCTCGACTGGAACGTGGAAAGGGTCCAACATGATCGATAAACAATCGCTCCATAGCTCTGGAAGCTTGAGTCGATGACAACAACCACGCTCTGCTACCAAACACACTCTCACAACATAAGGTTAAAGTCAAGAGTGTTAGCACGGCCAGGGATAAATAAGCAAAAATAATGGAAATACTTACAAATTATCCCAACAAAAGGCCGTCGCTGATTGAGGAAGCACTGGACACAAGAGGCCAAGCGAATCAACTTAAAATAAGCTTAACTAATTGGCTGAAATAATAATTCCTTGATCAATTTAAAGAAAAACTTTAATAAGCCAAAATCATAAAGAACATCTGACCTCCTTAAAAAAATTAAATTTCCGAGCAATTAATGAAAGATAATCAATACAGAATTATAATATTAAAATCAAGTTTAAAGAATGAGCGCGGAAAATCTTCCAGAACAATAAATCAATGTAGTTCAGTTCTAAATTAAAATGCTAAGTCAACCCAAATCATTTAAGGAAAGTACCACCTTCCAATCTGTAATTTAAATACTGATCCCTAAGTAATGGGAGGCCAACTCAAATAAGAAAACTTGAATCAAATATTTCAATATACAGGCTAAAAACTTCTCCAATGAGTTATCTCGGTTACCCCCAAAGGTATGAGAAACAGTCATAACCCACAACACACATTACTTCAGAAATGAGCCAGAAATAATGTAATGACATGCAATAAATCCACAAGCAGCACCATAATTAGATACACCACAAGGAACAGTAACTTCAATAAAATCAGTCACACAAGACTGAAGAAAGGTAAGCAACACGGCCAAACAATCCTTCCCAAAAATCAGATGACAGTCAAGACATAATAATTACCCGACACTCATGTGTCAGACACAAAGGAGCAACGCCCCCTTTCGTTTGGATTCTGTTACACGGTTGGTGTAACAGAGTGACAACCACCATGATCAAATCCCAACTCAAGTACCGAGTAATTCATCAGAAAAGCTTTCATCCTAAAACTTATTCTTTTCCTCTTACTTGCTCCGAAGAGCTTAAATATATTTAAATAATAACATAATTATTACGATTTAAAGGAGGAAATGAAGTTAACCACCATAAGCTTAAGCAAACACTTCGTATATAGTAGTTAGTTGGGAGCTCCGCAACGTAAATATACTTTTACTAACATGGAAAGTTCAAAAAACATTAAGGCAAACATTAATATCTTTCATACACTCGAATGAAATACCAAAGGTATGAGTATTACATAAAAGCATTACATAGATATGATGAAGTCCAGATTTTTTTTTAACTCTTAAACATTTTAAGCTCGAAAAGTCCGAAAGATCAGCTGTAGAAAATCTCACATATCGTAGCGTTTAGTAGTGTCCATGTCTGTTAACACAATAATTAGCAGCCTTCGATGGGGTAGGTTAACCATTATAGATATGCTTGAAGCTACTTACAAGGTCAGACGCAAGAAGAAATGAAATCTCTTTAAGATAACAAACCAGTTCTTCAGGCCTTTACGCCCTGATGGAGAAATGTTTATCCGGGATCAAATCCCACAATCATTTTCCTTCTCTTCACGGATAATTTATCCTCAAACCAGGACCAGAAGCGTAGTTTTTCAAGGCGTCTTCTTCCAAATCCTCAACAAGAATTATAAAAAAAAAAACCTGCAATCGATTTCATTATTGACAAGCCACGATCACCGGCCTAGCAGGGTTAACTACTTCCCGGCTAGATAGCAGCACCGCTTGGTCACCTCGTACGACTGGTTCAAACTCGAACGCCAGATGGCTCACCATTACCAAATCAGAGAAAGTTCAAGGAATCTTGAGATTTGAATTCACCGTGAGGCAGACAGTAAGAGACGCATGAATAAAATGCTGAACTGATCGTACCATAGCGAGGAATAATACTAAATCCATTACAGTACTTCAAATCATTCTCGCTACTTTCATGTCCGCTACATCTAACTTGTGAATAAGATATCATGAGTCTACCCGGCATAAACTCCCGTACAGGAAGTGGTCGCCCTTTTCAAAAGAGCAATACTGTAAATATATTCCACAGCGCCCATCTACAGGAGGTTGAAACTGAGTTAACTTACACTGACTGACAGAGCAAATGCAACACCAAGAAGGAGTGGTTCGAAAGGGATGAAAGTTGGAGAAAAAACAGAGACGGCACGGACGAATAATTGATGTTTATTTCAAACCGATATGCAGGTTACACAATGCGCACGGCATCGACTCAGTAGGATGTAGCACCACCGCGAGCGGCCTTGCACGCAGAAACACGTCGAGGTACAGAGTCAATAAGAGTGCGGATGGTGTCCTGAGGAATGGTTCTCCATTCTCTGTCAACCATTTGCCACAGTTGGTCGTCCGTACGAGGCTGGGGCAGAGTTTGCAAACGGCGTCCAATGAGATCCCACACGTGTTCGATTGGTGAGAGATCCGGAGAGTACGCTGGCCACGGAAGCATCTGTACACCTCGTAGAGCCTGTTGGGAGATGCGAGCAGTGTGTGGGTGGGCATTATCCTGCTGAAACAGAGCATTGGGCAGCCCCTGAATGTACGGGAGTGCCACCGGCCGCAGCACATGCTGCACGTAGCGGTGGGCATTTAACGTGCCTTGAATACGCACTAGAGGTGACGTGGAATCATACGCAATAGCGCCCCAAACCATGATGCCGCGTTGTCTAGCGGTAGGGCGCTCCACAGTTACTGCCGGATTTGACCTTTCTCCACGCCGACGCCACACTGGTCTGCCGTGACTATCACTGACAGAACAGAAGCGTGACTCATCGGAGAACACGACGTTCCGCCATTCCCTCATCGAAGTCGCTCTAGCCCGGCACCATGCCAGGCGTGCACGTCTATGCTGTGGAGTCAATGGTAGTCTTCTGAGCGGACGCCGGGAGTGCAGGCCTCCTTCAACCAATCGACGAGAAATTGTTCTGGTCGATATTGGAACAGCCATTGTGTCTTGCACATGCTGAAGAATGGCGGTTGGCGTGGCGTGCGGGGCTGCCATCGCTTGGCGGCGGATGCGCCGATCCTCGCGTGCTGACGTCACTCGGGCTGCGCCTGGACCCCTCGCACGTGCCACATGTCCCTGCGCCAACCATCTTCGCCACAGGCGCTGCACCGTGGACACATCCCTATGGGTATCGGCTGCGATTTGACGAAGCGACCAACCTGCTCTTCTCAGCCCGATCACCATACCCCTCGTAAAGTCGTCTGTCTGCTGGAAATGCCTCCATTGACGGCGGCCTGGCATTCTTAGCTATACACGTGTCCTGTGGCACACGACAACACGTTCTACAATGACTGTCGGCTGAGAAATCACGGTACGAAGTGGGCCATTCGCCAACGCCGTGTCCCATTTATCGTTCGCTACGTGCGCAGCACAGCGGCGCATTTCACATCATGAGCATACCTCAGTGACGTCAGTGTACCCTGCAATTGGCATAAAGTTCTGACCACTCCTTCTTGGTGTTGAATTTGCTCTGTCAGTCAGTGTATTCTATGTTTATTACAGTTTCCATTCCTACCCGAGGTGTATACGGGCTGATCTGATTCCCGCCAGAAACATTGAAACTACTGTTTTTAAAAATGTGTAACTTATAATTATGTTTATTTTCTGTTAATGTAGAGAATAGAGTCAACCAGATAGTTAAAGTAATTTGTGATAGGCTTGTTAGGAAACTCGTACCATTTTCTACCGTTTGCAGGGGGTATTAGGCAAGGGCCGCTCAACAGAATAACTGCATTATGATTGTACACTATCCCAGTTAGAATATTTTATGCTTTGCTGTAAATTATGAATTTCTATTACTATTATTAATATTCTGGATTGAGGGATCCTATGGTGACTTCTGGCTCCCATTTACCTGCACTTTCAGCAAGTTATTTATTATTATTTGTTGATTTTGTGTTTCTAAAATGATATTTCATATATCTTCATGATAGACTGTTATATCTTTCAGGCAAGCTTTTGTGCATTCACTAAATTTCCCCATAGTAAAGTCGGTATGAAAAGAGAATCCGAAATTTCCTCCGGGAGTGGACTTCTTTCTTACAAAATACCATTCATCGGAACTGCGATATTTCCTACCTGGAATTCAATCTTCTAAGGTAAATTCCTGACTGACAACGCCTTAGACTTCGAAATGAAAATTTTCGGATCAAACTCGCTTCGCCACTTTTCAGGCTCAAAGTTTGCAGGCTTTCTGGACAGTCTCCCATCGATACAAAATCGTCGGTATAGACCGAACTGCCCACTACATTTTCACCAAACTGAATATCCAATTGTCATTTTATACCTTTCAGTTAAAAAATCCATGTATACTATGAAAAACAAAGGTAAAAGATTTAAGCTTTCTATAAACCCTGTGTGCCTTTGGTGGCGGGACCTAGTGTTTACAGTGCAATATGTCTTCTGGTAAGGGCTGGAGTAATTTTGTTACTTTCATTGATCTGTCTCAGCTTTGACAAAATGTGAGTGGCTCAGGTATGGGTCATGCTAGTAATGCCATTCCTTATGCAGCCAGTCCCTGTTATGAATGGTGCGAAAAAGTTGCTCATAGGGTTGGTTGATGCATGCATTTCAGTGGGTTGGCAGAATGATATGTAATAGGAACTTCTGGCTCGGTGAAGAAAGCAACGGGAAACTACCTCACTCCTCACTTCCCTAGTACGCCCCTTCAGTGATGCCTAGGCTATCTATGACAGCTGATGGCCGAGCTGTGGAGGATACAACCAGATCCTCATTGCAGCCTGATTGTCGAAATCTCGGAGGCAAAGTTTACTTGCAGTAATGCAACAACGAAGTAAAATAATAATCATATATATTTATAAAGAACACAACAAACAATTATCTGGAAAATCAACTATGACAAGAAATTATATCGAAATTAGGAATTTCATAAGAAAAATCATTCACGAACACGTTTACAATTTGCCTCACACAGATAGGTCTTACGGCGGCGATGGGAGAGGACAGGGCTAGGAGTGTAAAGGAAGTGACCTTGTTCTTTAATAAAGGTACAGCCCCGGCATTTTTCTTGTGTGAAAATGGAAAACCTTGAAAAACCATCTTCAGGGCTGTCGACAGGGGGATTCAAACACACTATCTACCGGCGTGACCTAAACCACGCAGCTACCTGCTCGGTAATTCAAGACAACAGAAGAATAAAATTAGATGTAGGTGCATCATTAAAACTAGAAACAAAGAAATGAGAATCAAAACTGAGATGCGGCTAATGAGATATAATCATTAAAAGGGATCATATGGAAATTAACACTACATTTCAGAAATATAACTTAAATATTGCTTTATATAATTACAACACATTCACTCTGAAATTCACACGAAATGTTCAAAACCTTCTCCATTACAAAATAATAGTTTAGCACAATAATAGTTACACGAAAATCACCAAAAATGCACAGCTACTTTTAACACTACGATTTACAGTAGACTGAGCGGTATAATGACTTACCAGTAGCTTAAAATAATAAATTCACCACACTCACATACTAATTTACATTTTAACACTACGATCTACAGTAGACTGAGTGGCAGAATGACTTACCATTGTTAATACAACACTCTCGAATACAGATTCACAAACAACTTAAACAGCGTATTTACAATGGCTTAAAACTACGACTTAAGTTGATTAAGAGGTACAACCGCTTATCACTTGCTTAGCATTGAAGTGCATCATCACATAATTATTCAAAAGTAATTTAAATATTTTCAATACCACAACACTATGATTTAGAGTAGATTGAGCCTCTAATTGACTGTAAAACCACATCACTAATCCCATAATCATATTATACAAACAACAATAAATTCTCTCCAGTCTACTCCGTTGCCACAACGGCCTTTGTTCGAATTTCGTAAAGTAAATGAAAACGATGTAAGAAGAAAACTAACATCAATCAAATCGCGAGCAATCGGAGTGGACGACATCCCGATATCTTTCGTCGTTACCTTGATAGATGTAGTACTGCCAATTTTAAGCCACATATGTAACTCATGTCTTTCGGAAGGCTACTTGCCAACTGTTTGGAAGGATGCCTTAATTTTCCCAGTACCAAAAAAATCTCTAGCTAATTCTCCATCTGACTATCGACCTGTCTGTATACTTTCTTCACTTTCGAAAGTCTTAGAAAAACTCATGCATGAACAACTGCTCCAATATTTGATGCACCATTCGTTAATTGATCACCTTCAATCTGGATTTAAAAAAGGACATAGTACATCTACTGCTCTTCTAAAAATTACGGATGACGTAAGAAAAGCAATGGACGAACGTAAAGTGACCGTGCTCATTCTCCTAGACTTCAGCAGTGCTTTTGACACTATCAGTACGGACATATTAATAGCGAAATTGCATTCCTTCCATCTTAGCCACGCCGCTCTCAAATTGTTCGCTTCCTACCTCAATAACCGACGACAGTGTGTTGTCATGAATGATCAGAGAACGGAGTGGAAGTACAAAGTTAATGGTGTGCCACAAGGTTCTATACTCGGCCCCCTGTTATTTATTTTATATTTGAATGACATCTCTTCCAAGTTGAAAAACTGCAACTACCATCTCTATGCCGACGACCTTCAAATTTACTGCCACACAAAAGTGAATGACATAAATGCAGCTATTGAAAATATGAACCGAAACTTAGAGCAGATCAGCTGTTATGCAGCTGAGAATTCTCTCTCCATCAACCCAACGAAAACACGAGCTATCATATTAGGGCAGAGAAAACTGCTTGCCCATCTACACAGTCTACAAATTCCAGTCATTCAACTAAATGGCGTTGCTATCCCACTCTGTAAATCAGTAAAAAGCCTTGGAGTCACTATAAATGAAACTTTAAACTGGGATGAGTATGTCACTAACGTATGCAGGAAAGTTCACTCATCACTTCATCCCCTTAAGATTCACCAGACCGTATTACCTCTCAACTTAAAAAAATTAAACTGGTTCAAACATTGATACTTCCAATTTTTAACTATTGTGATGTTGTGTTGCTGGATGCTACCAGTGAACAAAATAGGAAATTGCAGAGAGCTTTAAACTCCTGCATTAGATTTATCTTTTCATTGAATTTTGCCTCGCATGTATCCCCTTTTTATACACGACTTTCTTGGTTAAAAGTAGAGCAGCAGATGAATCACCATGTATCAACCCTTATCTATCGACTCTTGACTGAAAATATACCTGAATATCTCTCCAGTAATTTCCGTTTTCTATCCTCCTTTCATGACCGTGACACGCAATCTGGGTCAATAATAGCAATACCTCCACATCATACACCTGCCTTCAGTAATTCTTTCCTTGTGTCGGGCGCTAGAATATGGAATGCTTTACCTCCTGAAATTAGAAATTGTTCCTCATTAATTACCTTCAAGACAGTCTAAAGATTTCCTCTTGAATATGTAGGCTATATCATGTAGTTATGTGTGAATGTGTGAGTGAATGTCTGGAGTAAATAGTTCCCAAAAGTTTACATAAATTACTGTTACTTTTTATGAATTCCACCTAGAGTAGTTAATATTGAATTTATTTATTATTTTTCTAATTTTAGACTTAGGATGTAATATTTTAGTATTAGACTATATTAAGTTATATTAATATTATATTATATACACTGTGTTAAGTTAGAATGTAAAGTTTGGATTCAGTATTAAGCCGCATAATGTGGTTAAGTGTAAGAGAGGGCCAAGAGCCCTAACTTCGCCACAAATAAAGACATCAATAAATAAATAAATAAATAATCCCCCAGATGGCGAATAATTTTCTCTTGGTACTCTGCTGTATATCTTCTCTAGTCCTACAAAACATCAAACGTATCTTTGGTACCATTATCTAATTACCTGGCGCATGCTGAAATGCTGGTCCTGGCAGGCTCTCTGCTGTCTAAAACACACTTGCTTTCATTCAGCTTACTATTCTGAATTTACCGAAATCTCCTTTCCAAAATGCCTCTGAACACATTGCCTGACATACTGATCAGTGAAGTAGCTCGATAGTTGTTGCAAACCTTTCTGTTCCCTTGCTTGAAGTAATAGGTCAGTGTAATGTATAAATTGAAATGGGAGGTTATATTGACGTCGTTCTATTGGTAATGAAGCATCTTTGTTTCGATGTTTTATTTGGCCATGATATATTAAAGCATCATTCCAAAGAAGAAACAACATTCAATGTATCAAGTCCTCCCCAAAATGTACGTGACTTAACAATGGCTGAAATGCCCACTGTGTCTCGTTTCACACATTTAATTCCAGATTGTGCACCAATAGTATCTAAGTCTAGAAGACTCCTTGTGAAAAATAATTTCATTGCTTCAGAGTTTTATAGACTATCGGAAGATGCAATAATAAAACCTAGTAATTCTCCGCGGCGTGCTCAAGCTTTTGTGGTAAAAGGGGATAATCATAAATCTAGAATGGTAATCAACTACTCTCAAGCAAAAAACAAATATACCATAGTAGATCAACCATTCACTGCTCATCTGCATTTAGTCCAGTCACTGAGGTGGCAGATTTCCTATATATTGTTTTCCTAGGATTTTCTTAAATAATTTGCAAAGAAATTGGAAAATTATTAAACATCTCCCTTGTTAAATTATTCCAATAACTAACTCCCCTTCCTATAAACGAATATTTGCCCAAGTCCGTCCTCTTGAATTCCCACTTTATCTTCATATTGTGATCTTTACTACTTTTGATGAGGATGGTTCTTGTTGTTTTAAGGGGCCTAATGCAAGGTCATAGGCCCTTCCCCTACTTTTCTGACACCACGCAAACATATTCGTCTACTAATGTCATTCGACGTAATCCATCCACTGACAGCTAGGAACATACCACTTAGTCGAGCAGCTCGTTTCCGTTCTCCCAAGTCTTCCCAGCCCAAACTTTGCAATATTCTTGTAACGCTAATTTGACGGAAATCACCCAGAACAAATGGAGCTGAATTTCTTTGGATTTTTTCAATTCTTGATCAAGTAATCTTGGTTAGGGCCCCATACACTTCAACCATATTCTAGTTGGGGTCTTACCAGATACTTACATGCCCTCCCTTTTCCACCCTTACTACAACACATAAAAACCCTCATAACCATGTGCAGAGATATGTACCCTTTATTTACAATCCCATTTATGTGATTACCTAATGAAGACCTTTCTTTATATTAACACCTAGGTACATACAATGATTCCCATACAAACTTTCACTCCATCAACGCAATAATTAAATCTGAGGGGACTTTTCCTATTTGTGAAACTCACAACCTGACTTTTAACCCCGTTTAAAATCATACCATTGCCTAGTGTCCATCTCACAACATTATCGAGATCATTTTGCAGTTGCTCACAATATTTTAACTTACTTATTACTCTATTCAGGATAATATCAACCGCGAAAATCCTTATCTCTGATTTCACTCTTTTACTCATATCATGTATATACCTAAGAAAACATAAAGATCCAATAATACTGCCTTGAGAAATTTCCCACTTAATTATTACAGGGTCAGACAAAGCTTCGCCTACTCTAATTCTCTGAGATCAATTTTCTAGAAATATAGCCACCCATTCAGTCTCTGTTTTGTCTAGTCCAATTGAGCTCATTTTTGCAATTAGTCTCCCATAACCCACCCTGCCAAATGCCTTAGGCAGGCCAATCGCGATACAATCCATTTCAATTACTTCAGATATGGTATTATATCCCAACCCATTGTCTTTAGTATATTACCAGAAATGTAATCAGTTCCAGCCGTTCTTCTAGCTTTCAAAATTTGTATCTTATTGTGAATGTCATTGTTATCATAGGTAAAATCTAATACTTCTTTAGTATTAGTCACCTCCTCTATCTAGACATTATCCTTGTATCCAACAATCCTTACATACTGCTGACTAAATACTTCTGTCTTTTGAAAATTCTAACGTACATACTCCCCTTGTTCATTAATGTTTCCTGGAACGTCCTTCTTTGAAACTGTTTCTGCCTTAAATTACCTATACATACCCTTCCAGTTTTCACTAAAATGTGTATGATTGCCAATTATGTTTGCCATCATGTTATACAGCTGACTTCTTCGCTAGATTCAGTTTCCTAGTAAGTTCCTTCAATTACTATTTATTCCACAATCATTTCTAACTCAAGTCTTCTTATGGCCGGTATTATACTGAAGGTTTAAAGTGAAGATTGTTTTAAACTGGAGTTTAAACCGATGTTGAGTCTTATAATGGCCGGCCTAAGTTAAACTGAGGTAAAGAAGGAAATATACGATCTTGGTAGCAGTGACTTGTGAGAAAAGATGACTGTCGATAATGTTTTGCAGTGACTCGCAAAAAAAGATGACTATCGATAATGTTTTATTTACTTGTCGTAGGTAAAGTGGTGAATGAAAACAATAAACCCTGTCCTAATTTTACTTGTGCAATTAGTACAGAAATATTTATATAGTCCATGAAACAGTGGCCTTATGAATTCCTCTGAAATCTCCCATTGTAATAAATATACTACCGGAGGCATACAATCGCAATGTTATTAGTACCTGTCTGAGGTGTTCTACAGCATCATTTCTGAAAAGAAGGAAGCTAATTTATTTTCTAAAATTTACACTTTTGACATTCAAACAGTTCAAAATGTCATTTTTACATTCTTACCTTTTCGTTGCATGGTTTTTTCTAGCACCGATTTGCTGAACTAAGGGTTATGGCAGTCTGTTTTGTGAACCTTAACCTATGTAAAAATTCTGTTTCATTCCATATATGAAAGTGACGTGCCCTTCCTCGAAAAACTCGTGGTTCCCGTGGTCGTTCAATAATTTGGACCCCTTCATCATCGCTTAGTTTTTCTTCAAACACCTCAAAAATATCTTCGAGGTCCATTCGTTCGGCCATGTTGTAAGGTTATATATTCTCAAACTTCAGTTTAAACGGTAGATGAGTGGCAGTAAAATTAATCTCCAGTTAAACTTAAGTTTTATAATATGGGACCAACAGATAAACCGAAGTTTAAACTGAACCAACAGGTTAAACCTCTATTATAATACCGGCACTTAGTCTCTTTACTTCTCTCTTACCATCCCTTACCACATTTAAAGGTACACACCTGTTTTCACACGTAGTCTGTTTACATTTTAAATCAAAATGAACCTGCCACAGAGACTCTAAAAAGCCCAATAGCGAGATACAAGCACCTGAATGTCTAATTATGTAACCAACGGTTAGAATTTCAAGAGAAAGGGGTGAACATGGTAATGTTCGTACCGTTAAGCTGACGCTGTTTTCTGAATAGTTCTTTCATTTGTTATATAGATATGATAGTTCAATTGTTTCATTTGATGACTTGTAATGTTTGTTTAATCAAGTCCTGTACGTCAAACCATTGCTTATTAAGGCCTATATTGTGTCAAGTAAGTCTCATATTTATGCCAATAGGTAAGTGCAGTTATTTTTTCGTCCAATAACAATGAAGTCTGTTCATCCATTATATTTCACCAATTCAGATCCAATTGCATCTATACTCCTGTTTGTTATACGGTAGTTTACTTACCATCCTTTCCACTTCCTGGAGTGTATTTCCAATGTCATCATTGCCCTCAACCACACCCGGGTGACTGGAATGGGACATTGATGATGATGACGACGATGATGATGCTGATCATTGTTCTCCACTCCACCAGAAAGACTTACTTCCACGTTGAAATGATTTTCAAACTTTTCTCTCCATTGGTCCAGTTATTATTAATTCACCAGGTTTATTCAATATACTATTCATTATTCTCTTCCCAACCTTTCTACGATTCATTATTACTGTACAGAAACGTTTCCTTCACAGTTAACGAGGCCATTGTAAGTTAATACCGAAATCTTCTCACAATTTGATTTTGGACTTTACAATTATTACCGTCTCTTAATTCCATGTGCAAGTCCATATCTATACCAGTTCTTTATTGTAGCCATTTATATATCCCTTCCTTTTTACATTTACAAGCTACCTCGCTTCATCATTCCAGAAAAATGATCACTTTTCCCGCTTTTACACACAGTTGTTTCGAGGTATTACCCTGCCATTCCTACTAGAGCATCTCTAAATGCCACCCATTCTTTTCTCTATATCCTGAACCTGACGCCTTCATATTCCTTGGGACTCTTCAGTAGACACATCCCTATCCTACTACCTAATTTCCTCAAATGAAGATTTTATCCTCCCATATCCCTCTTAATTCTAGGTCCAGTTAAACTCAATGTACTGTAGATCAGACAGCTGTCCGTGTTATCGGAAACTCTCCTAAACATTCAGAAAATCTAATATTAATGTACCCAATGGTTTTTCTGAATTCATAGTCTGTTACGGTATGATCTGCTACTGTACAAATCTGGTGTCCTATTCTCCCGTGGGTAATATTGATATTGATTGCGATATTGAAGAATTAATTTGCAAACAGTTATCCTAGAATTACAGTAAATACCCTGTACGGGCCTCCGTAGGTCGCCGTCTATAGTCGCAACTTCACCAACAAAGGCTTGTTTGAGTGCTTGAATGTTTTCAGTATGCATCTTAAACACGTGGTCTTTCAAAACTTTCCCTATGAAAAAATCTGGGACACTAAGGTGGGGTGACCGATGAGGCCAAACGATGTCTCCAAACCGAGAGAGAACACTTCTGAACAGTCTACGAACAACGGCTCCGTCAACAAACAATATTTGGTACAGGTCTTCAAAATTTTGTTTAAAAAACGGAACACGTCTTTTTGTAAGAAAGGAAGTAGATCGAATTAGGTGGAAAAACATAATGTATTGAATATGATTTTAAAATTACAATGACTATTTCGTGATCTACAGTCGACTCCCAATCCACAGGCTCCACAGGCACCATAGAAGTGCTGGGCTGTATGTCCTGCTGGGCAGAATTCTCCAATTTCCTGTTCTGGCGATACGCTTTGGCACGTTCTGACTCAGATTTCATGAGCTAATTTAATTCATCATACCCCTCTATATCCCCATGAATATGCTTACGGTAGTTTCTGAATAATTTTGAGCGAATATATCGTCGCTGTTCGGGCAAAATTTCATTTCTCCCAATGCTCTTTCTAGCCATAATTTTCCATAAGATTGATCACGCCTTCCAGCCACATATGGATATTCAGACCATCAGTACAATATTCACTGTGTTCATTTCCCTATGCTTACGTGTAAAAGAAAATGAACCTTACCGTACTGCACTCTAGGAATGTATGTTTGCACGGCTTATTTACCCACTCCTATAGCATAATGTACTTAAGGTTTATTTTCCTTTACACGTTAGCATACGAAAATGAACTGAATGGAAGTTGTTCTGACGGAATGCATATCAATATTGTCCCCTTCAAATTTGGCCTACAATGAACATTTGTGTGTGTGTTACCATATGAGCTATTATTTCTTTATTGAGGGTGAGATATATTACAAGTTCCAGCTTTACGAACACGTGTTCGCATGCGCGGAACCGGTTTTTACCAGCCGGGAGTGAAGTATTGATTTTTCAATCGACCAGTCAGCTATGTCATGTGACCTAGTGGGAACCTTCAAGGCCAAGGAAGCGTGTTGCGCGAGTAGAATATTCTGGTAAATGTACTTTCGAGAAGTGTAGTAAACTATCAGGTGTGAGAACGACGTCCAATTACGAGACGATATTGAGACACACCCACCTGATGAAAGCTTATATACCCGTGTTTTATGAAGAAACGCTCTCTTACGCTCTTACACTATTGAACTCTTACATTCTTGTATCCTTACTGCGATATTTGGACTCTTAAACATTTTATTTTTGATACCCTCTAACAGTATAATATTCAACGAGTCAAGCAGATTTTCGAGGGCTAAGTTACGTACTGTTCTTCTATAAAATTCGACGTGTGTGTGGAACAATACTAAAATTTTGTGTCAGTTTCAGACTTCACCTTACCAAGAAAAAAGAGGACCGCAACATGGTCACTGAATTTCATCACGATGTTTCAACT
Organism: Anabrus simplex; assembly: GCF_040414725.1. Taxonomy (NCBI): domain Eukaryota; kingdom Metazoa; phylum Arthropoda; class Insecta; order Orthoptera; family Tettigoniidae; genus Anabrus; species Anabrus simplex. Next base: position 1,355,610,912 of record NC_090265.1, read on the forward strand.
ACCTGAAGAGAAAACCTATAATTATTTCTGAAATTATTTTCAAATGTGGAAGCCGTGTGGGACAGATTTATGGCACATTTCTTACGTTGTATTTCAGTGTAAATTTCAGCTCATTTATTTTGTTGAATTTCCCGCGTTAGTATCATCTGGTTTATTGTCGAACTCAGATTTATGTGGCAATAATACCCAGCAGGACTAATAATAATAATAATAATAATAATAATAATAATAATAATAATAATAATAATAATAATTCTAACTCGGGTTAAACTGAAGATTAAGGGTCATGAATTTAAATGTTACTTGATCTTATTGTAAAACGTTAATATATGCTCAATTAAGTGCAATATGAGCCTGGAATACAGCGGAATCCTGACGGACCATACTGAATTTAATGCATTTATTGAATTTATTGAATTAAGTTACTGAATTTACTTGGATAGTATGTGTTTGGTGAATTTTTATTTATTTAGTCTCATCCAGGACACCCTAGATTTGCCATAAGACACAGAATAATACACAGCAACAATTTTGAGGGAAGATAAATAAGATTAATGGTTATAAACAGTGATAGGTTACAATTAACCATGTTAAATGGGATGAACTCCATATAAATGGTGACGAAGAATCGAAACGGATCATTTGATGAGTGAGACGACTATCTCATCTTGTAGACTTCTCGCTAGTTTATATTTTTGTCGCCATGTGACGAAATATTTGGGAATTGTTCCCCTCGCGCCAAAGAAAAGTCCAGTCGCAGTAATTTATTTTAGGTTATACGACTCAAGAAAGAAAGGGATGGTTGGATTATGGATATCCTTTTTCTCATTGTCTACGTCAGTCGGCTGAGAGGCTGAAGATTCAAAGCGTACCGTAGGATCAATAATTTCTGCTTCGTTCCTCTGCCTGTCAGTCGCTATAATATCAATCCTGCGAGTGCTACCTCCTTCGGCAATGCAGTGGACTTCTTCGTACACTTCTGTATTTTTGAGACGGAGAGCATTAGCAATCAGGTTTCTGATGATGTTATGGCATTTGATCCTAAACAGTTCTCCTTGAGGGCAACTCCCCAGCACATGTGGTAAGTTTTCATACTCACTGCAGTGTGTGCAGTGGCCTGTGCTGGTAGAACGTCCCGGCAGAGTACGTAATGGTGCAACCATCGCAGTCATCTTCAACATCTCCCTCCATTCCGAACAAGTTAAACCATCCCTTCTGGTAACCCAAGAATTAGCAGCAGGAACTTGAGCAAATAACTCAACACCTCTTCCTTTCTGTAGATATGCACACCAAGCTTCAAATTCGTGTTCTAAGTATATCGCGCAGTTGTCTAACAGATTTCGATGATGTCTCTTCATTGAGTTGAAGTTCAGATAGGCAGCGAGATTTTATTGCTGTGAGATTTCGAACAGCATTTACGTGTGAATCATTCACAGTTTCTACCTTAAAATTGATGTTCAGCTGTTGAAGGTACGCTTCCCAAGTAGCGCGCATTAATGCTAACCCTTTATATTTGTGGCTCGAATAGATCATACTTGTCGGCGTGTCACTCGGAAGTTGTAGAATTTCTTTAAGTGCGCTTCTGATCATGTTGTCGGCTTTTAACAGACTTGATTTGGGAATTTTCTCAACCGAAACAGTGCGGAAGGGGTATATCGGTATAGGGCCAATAAACTGATTTATTACAGTCAGTTTTTGATGCGGTTGAAGTAAGTGAGTCCTGGTGATCTGATCTAAGTTAGCTTTCAATCTTTCAAGTACCTGATTTTAATTGAAGATTAAAGTCTGTCTGAAAGTTGTCCCTAAATAGTTTATTTCTTCACTATCATTTATACTTTTAATGTTTCCAGAGACCGTCACGATATCATCAGAATGAAGTTTACCCTTTTTTATAATAATGACACTGGATTTGTCTGCATTTATATGCAAACCTATTTCTTGAAGCAGATTTATGACAGAAGTGACTAGGATTGAAGCTGCTGCTTGGTCTTTAGCTATGATCACCAGATCGTCGGTAAAGCATAGGGATGTTAAAGGTACAGTGTTAGGACTCAATTGGAAACCATACCTTTCTGATAATTTGATGTCTGTGAGTTCATCGAGGATGTGGTTTATACCCCAGTTAAATAAGAAAGGTGTAATGGGATCTCCCTGCATCACTCCACATTTGATGTTTATCTTATCTGTATGACCACGAGCAGTTTGAACTTGTGTTGTGTTTTCTGTGAGAAGGTTGACTAGTAACTTTTTAATGGATCTGGGTAGTATAGAGTTTTCTATTGTCGCCTATAAGTGATTGTGTCCAATACTATCGAATGCTTTGCCGATGTCGAGAAATACTACGCAGCCCGAAATCGTTTTCATTACAGCTGTTCGTAAAATGCCATCAACAATATTCACGTTAATGAAAGAGCCAGGGGTCATGACCAAACCTCCTTGGAACTGGTTCAAAGGGATGTATTCCCTTACAATTTTAGCAAGGATCTTACTTAATATGCGCCGAATAATGGAGCAAATACTAATCGGTCTCCATTTGGACAGATCATTCTCTTCACCGCCTTTATGTGCAAGAGCAGTTCTTGCTGCCTTGAGAACCTCAGGAATGAACCCACTTTCAAATATTCTTCTGATGATATGGGCTAAAATATTAGCAGCAAGTGGATCATAAACAGATTTCAATAAAACCTTATCCGGACCTGGGCTAGTGTCAATTGCTATGCTCTTGATAATAGAGAAAACTAACTCTTGAGATATTGAAATTTTATCATCTAAGGTATCATTCGTATAATCAATATAGGAGTCTCTCATGCAATCATTAGGAGTTTCAAATCTGTTCCTAAAATATCCTTCAACAACATCTTTCTCTAGTTTCAAATTATTAGTTCTTTTGTCACTTAAAATTTTTCTAATTGCTTTCCTCCTTTGGTAAAAATATTTTTTTTGCTAGGGGCTTTACGTCGCACCGACACAGATAGGTCTTATAGCGACGATGGGATGGGAAAGGCGTAGGAGGTGGAAGGAAGCGGCCGTGGCCTTAATTAAGGTACAGCCTCAGCATTTGCCTGGTGTGAAAATGGGAAACCACGGAAAACCATCTTCAGGGCTGCCGATAGTGGGATTCGAAACTACTATCTCCCGGATGCGGTAAAAATATTCACACTCAGTTCATACTCGAATTTAGCTTTCCGATGTTCACTAACATTCTTAGAGGATCTCTGTGGGTTACTGGAGGTTTTATATTGTCGGTTGTTATTTTTGTAAGTGCCACGTTTACGAGCTTCAATATATCTAGTAACTGGACTCTTTTGACCTGGCAGTAGGTCTGTAGCTGTGGCAAGGAAGTTTACAAAATTAGTGACTTGTTAATTGAATTCAGCGTCATTCAATTCGTGCTGAAAAATACCTAGCCATTTACTCAGTTCGTCGTGGTAAGGGTTTTCTTTCTCTCTTTGATCAGAGGTTATTTCGAACTTCGTTGACTGACCATTTTAGTAGAAATAGGAATAGGATCTGAAGGTGGGACCTTAGACTGGCTAGGTGTAGTCATAGATGGATTCAATAAGCAGGCTCTGTATTGCTCTGGGTGTGATTTACTTATATGAATCGTAAGGCCTTTATACATTTGCCCGCAAAATCGACATTGTGTTTTGTTATCAGTGGTACTCTTATTGGTGTCATTTGTAGCCATAGTACAGGATGTACAAACTCGATAATATAGTTACAGATTATATTTATCAATGATGATAATTTATTAGGCCTATATACACTATTACTATGAAACTGTAGAATATATCAGAAAGTAGGGATGTATAAAATGTTAGGTCTTATAAATGCAAACAATGAATTGAATATGTCATAGTAGGATATTAAAAGAGAATTAAAATATGGCAAGAAGAGAGAAATAAAACATATTGAGAACATAGCCTAATTCAGACGTTGAATTATTAATGGACACAGAACACTTATATGATAACAAGCTGCTACCTCAGTAATTTGTTGGAATTACCGCCTAGATGGCGTTGGTTTATCTTTAGCTTCTCTGTATAAACCTAAAGCTACTGGACATATAAATCAACGCTGAACAATAAAAATCAAAGTGGCTGTCGTCTTGGCAAAAATTCAGCTCACTTATTTAGCGATAATGGAGCACAGGTATGATAGATAATATCGACTGGGGCACTATACACCTCAATACGCCACACAGTACATGAATCAGCCTATAAATAAGCACAGTTCAGTACTAGGATAAACCCTCTCCCACTGGTCGTTTTCGGCGAAGTGATCCGGTGGAGAAATGCAACTAAATACCTAGGTGTTATCCTAGACAGAGGACCCACGTTCAAAGATCATATCAATTCGATTTCGGCCCAAGCGAGCAGACGCTTATCTGAAATTATCCCACTTATGAAAGCCGATCAAGGCCTTAGTCTAGAAAACAGGCTCACGCTATACAAGACATCCATTCGACCTATTCTAGAGTATGCCAGTCCGGTCTGGGGAATGGCAGCCAAACCTCACCTGGATAAGGTGCAGCGCCTCCAAAATCGTGCGCTGCGTCTCATCTCTGGTGCTCAATGGTTTCAACGAAATCGGGATATCCACCAATCCCTTAGGATTGACGAGATCAGAACCAGAATAAAGAAGACATCCCGGAAATTCTTTTCTGGTCTGACTACTAAGCCTAACCCCCTCATCTCGACGCTGGGCAACTATGATACCCTTGGCCTCCGCTATAAGCGACCCAAGGTTGTCTTAGATTAGTCGCCCCTAAAAAAGGGCGCAGGTCACATTCTGACCAGTACTGATTTCGTTGATTCCAGGTCCCCCTACCATACATCAATGCAGTCTCCTTCAACCAATTAAGAGATAGCACCCAAGACCTACACGGTCGGTGGGCTAGAATCCTCAACAGATCCAAATCTCCTGGATTCCGTCTGAGACTTGGGGCATGGCCACTAATGCCACCCACTTGGATTAGGAAGGTTTCCATCATGGGCTTCTTCTCGTTCTCACACATGTTGACTGATGAGTGTAGATTTAAAGAAATAATAAATTTCGTGTCTCATGAACCACGAATTCGAGGTGTTAATGTTTAACCTGTATTATCTGCGTGTTTGTAGTCGACAATTCTTCCAAATATTAAACCGCTAATATTATTATGACCAACGTTGTGAGAACTCCATTATCTCTGACTAAGTGATTACTCATATTTCATCACATTTCCGTGAGGGTAGTAATTGGATTTTTGATCGATAGCGTCATCTTAATATTCTATGTGCAGATGGTAATAACCAAAATCTAATTTTCAAAGTCTAGAATTCGCTGTAAATAATGTAAATAAAATTCGTGTGTCTTTGTGTGAATGTTGAGTGAGTGCTGTAGTGATTTTCAGTGATATGTGATTTTTAATTTAAATGCGGTTTTGACCTGGCCACGTGTTCACCATGTTGGGCCCAGGTTATTATCAACGTTGTTGAAGATGATTTAATTTATTGGAACTTAAACCTTTAGTAAATTGTATTTTTAATTTAAGTTAAGGCAACATTAAGGTACCCGACACCAATGAATGAGTGTGTATTGTTTCACTCGTTCGGGAAAAGTTTCACGTAGTTGTAAAGTTTGTAAATATTATTTTTTAAGGCGTCAGATGCTAAATGAAATGAAATGGCGTATGGCTTTTAGTGCCGGGAGTGTCCGAGGACATGTTCGGCTCGCCAGGTTCAGGTCTTTCGATTTGATACCCGTAGGTGACCTGCGCGTCGTGATGAGGATGAAATGATGATGAAGACGACACATACACCCAGCCCCAGTGCCAGTGAAATTAACCAATTCAATTTCGAAAGAGTTGGAGAACGATGGTGTTGTATCTCAAAAAAGTGGCAGAGAAGAGTTTTTATTTAAAATTATATCAAGATTTGATCATTATAATTCATTAAATTTGTTATCCAGTGATAGTTTATAAGTAAATGTCTAAACCTGTTATTTAATTGTCTTTTATAATTTTCGTGAGCCCTTGTATCTTTCCTGCCTTTAAAAAGCAAGCGAAGCCAGACAGCGAACGGTCCACTCTTGGGACACTCGCTCTCCAGCTGAGCATACCGGGAATAAAGGGGGAAATATGTGGCTGGGAGGTGTAACCAGTCTTAAGATAAGTAAGGGATAGGAAGAGCATTTGGAGATATGACCTTCTTCTCAAACAGCTACGATATTTAGACATTTTACAAACAGCACAATTTCAAATTTTCAACTCACCTAGTGATGAATCTATGTCAGTTGTGATCACTCACAATTTGTAACTGTTGTGAATAAAGTTATAAAGTCGAACTTTCGTACTATACTTTTCCGACGACGCTTGAAATTCTGCGTGGTGCATGGTACACGAACAAAACAATGACTTATTCTACGTCAAAATAACCCTGCTAAAATTAGGAATGCACACTGTTCGTGATATTAGGCTATATATGAAAGAACAGGAGCAAACAGTACACTACTGTGAAATACTGTTCCGTCAATCCCAGATACAGATCGGAATAACCCATACCGCTCTAAAACCCAACTTGTATCATAACTAACGTTGTTAATTACTAATGTAGTTCCTCAGTGATAGTGATAATTTATTCATGAATCATAAGCATCAAAGGAAGGTCAGTTGCCCATCCAGCTCGTGTATCCGGCTAATTTATCAACGAACTCCCAAATCATTGCCCACTCAACCACAAGGGCTGACACAATGAGGCTTAATGAAGCGAGACACAGAGTTAAACATGTGAGGTTTTATTTACCAAGCATAACAAATATTTTGCTGTCGATTCCATAAATATATGAGGACTTGTTTATGATATAAAATAATTCGCATAAATACAATAGTCGGCAATAGGGTAGTGAGTGACATTTTTACTGTAGATATATTTCAAATAACCAATTAAATTCTACTATGGTAATTTCAATACGCTTCGATTTACACATAAACAATTTAGGCCAGGAAGTGCGGAACAATGGAGAGCTTCTCAGGAAATGAATTGTGTTTGTATCTCACATTTCCGCGAACAAATAGTTATGAATTCTAATGGGCAGAACGAGAGGGTCATGAAGAGATTATTGAGTGTGTGCGCGTCGTTCATGTGGACAAACGGTATTTTGCATCGTTAATACCATCAGCTACCCCCAACATATAGCGGACTACATTCGATGATAAAGCAAAGTAAAGTAATTCCCGAACTCACCATAAAGGTCCTTGATGAAGTTGAAGATTGGGATGGAGTGGTCAGCTTTTTGTCCAGCCAGGATTTTGTCCCTAATAATTAAAGTAATATTCACTTTTGATCTAGGATAAGCGAACGTCAGGTTCATGTGCTTTTCAAAAGTTGAAATCTCGCTTCTTAAGTGTTTCGACTTCCTGAACCCAAGTCCTTACGGGTCAGCCCGGCGCGTCTTTACTGCCTCACTTAGTGACAGCCTTATACATAACCAGTCAGTACAAATTTAAAATAACATTGACTGCCGAGTCATGCTGGGTACTTAGGCCGGTAAGTGTTAAAAAATATGATAGTTCTAAATTCGAAATAACTTCCAGATTAAATATGCAACGACACTATTCAGAATCTTCTTATCAAGATAACATTTTGTTAGTTGCTTTACGTCGCACCGACACAGATAGGTCTTATGGCCACGATGGGATAGGAAAGGCCTAGGAGTGGGAAGGAAGCAACCGTGGCCTTAATTAAGGTACATCCCCAGCATTTGCCTGGTGTGAAAATGGGAAACCACGGAAACCCATTTTCAAGGCTGCCGACAGTGGGATTCGAACCTACTAGCTCCCGAATCAAGAAAACTAACCAATGTGACTACCAACAATGTACTTCCTCTTAAAACAAGAATCATCACCTCCTGGCAACAATAATCTGACCTCGTTATGTCGTAAGCTGGCGATGCATAACGCTACCATCTTTAGTTACTATAATCACCGTGCCACGCGGCTAGTAATTAGTGTAGCTCTGAACTTCGGCGTGGTAGCACATAGTATAAGTTGTTGTTTGATTCGTATCAGTGGTTCATGGTGTGCGTACGGTTCATGGTGTGTGATGCTTCGTGGTGTGGGTTACTGCAGTCACGTCCTAGTTCGTGAACCATGGGCAACGGATGAGTGGTCTAGTAAGTGGTCCTGAGAGTTAGGAGACCAGTTGCTATGAAGTGGAAGTGGGCTTCTCGGACATATTCTGAGTCATGGACTTCCATGTGCTCAGGCAGCTAGGAGTATACAATCCACCGGTGGCCTCTAACCCATTAAAGGAGAGATCCTCAATTGGTCTGTGTGTAACCAGGGGTAGTAGCCTGCTTTCAGGATTTTCACCGAGCACGGTCAGATCATTTTAAGCAAGCCTCGGACGTATGGGTGTAATGAAATCCAACTCCCACTTGCCAGGGGAAGGACTCCTTGGAAACAACTCAGCGAATGAAATGGAATTTGATGCGGAGCTATCAATGGGGTTTACGGAAGAAAGAAAGTATAACTGCCTGAGTTAGCAAAAGGGGATGCATCTGAATATGTTAGGAGTTAATGATATTTGGTTGAGGGGAGATTACGGGGAAGAGATAGGTAATTATCAAGTATACTTAACTGGTTTTCAAAAGGGAAGGACAAAGTGTGGGGTAGGACTGTTGATCAGGAGTACTATTGCACGCGCATAGTTTTTTGTTAGGCGCGTAAATGAGAGAATGATGTGGCTAGATTTGGCAGATGGAAGAATTAAGACGAGAATTGTATCAGTGTATTCACTATGTGAGGGTGCAAATGAGGATGAAGTTTACAAGTTTTATGAAGCATTGACTGACATCGTAATCAGGGTCAACAACAAGGATTAGTACTAATGGACGATTTCAATGCAAGAGTTGGAAATTGAACTAAAGGATACGGAAGGGTGAGTGGTAAAAAGTGGGGAAGATATGGAAAATAATAGAAATGGAAAGCGTTTGCCGGACTTCTGTGCTAGTATGGGATTAGTAGTTACAAATACATTCATCAAGCATAAGGCTATTCACTGCTACACATGGGAGGGTAAGGGCACCAGATACATAATAACCGATTTTGAATTCAGGGAATCTGTTAGTAATGTGCGAGTATTTCGGGGACTTTTTGATTATACAGACCACTATCTGTCTGGTCTGGTCTATAGAGAACTAAATATATCTAGGTCTGGGACAGAGTAAGTTAAATTTGTCTCCAGACGAATAAGGATAGAAAATCTCCAGGATGAGGAAATTAGACGCAGTATTTGAATATGATGAGTGAAAAGTACCGAACAATGGACAGTAAGCAGGTTCAGTACATACAAAGATAATAGCTGGCATACATGGATGCTGTAGTAGGAGCAGTAATGGAATTCGTAGGAACAACTGTGTGTAAAGATCGGAAAAAATGAACATGCTGATGGAATGATAAAGTGAGAGCAGCTTGTAAAAGACAAATAAGGCGTATCAGAAATGGATCCAAATAAAAAGTAATGCAGACGGGGAAGTGTATGTAGAGGAAAGAAACAGAGCGAGGCAAATATTTGTTGAAACAAAGAAGTCTTGGAAAGATTTTGGTAATGATCTGGAAAGGCTAGGTCAGTCAGCAGGGAAGCCTTTCTGAACAGTAACAGAGAATTTTAGAAAGCGAGGGAAAAAGGAAATGAATAGTGCTTGTTGGATAAATGAGATGAACATAGAATAGATTCTAGTAAATCAGGGGGGTGGTTGAAGGAATATTTTTAAAATCTTCCCAAATTAAAAGGAAATCTTCCTGGTGACGTCGCGAACAACCGAGCTCATGGGGAGGAGAATAATGTTGTTGGTGAAGGAATTGGAAAGGTTATTAAGAAAACTCAATTTTCATACAGCTGCAGGAACAGATGAGATTAGACCTGAAATGGTGATGGATGGATGGATGGATGGATGGATGGATGGATGGATGGATGGATGGATGGATGGATGGATGGATGGATGGGGTATACAAGCATACGGCAAAAAATCAATCACTAAACATTTGAAAAAAATTTCGTGTGAAAAGATTCGTCTTTTCTTACAAACAAGATATACAAAGTGCACTAGGGAAGTTTTGCAATACGAAGATCGGTTGGCCTGACACCCCTGTTGTGGTGAGGGATGAAGACTGGTCTATAAGACAGCAAGGCGCGACCTTCACACCAGTTGTTACCAAGCAGTGGGACTGAAAGCAAGTTAACATGTCAGTGTTGTCTAAAGGTGAATATCGCGCAATTATCCGCTACAATTTTGCTCGTGGATTAACTGTTGACCAGGGCCTGGAGGAAATGACTCCTGTGCAGCGGAAATGCTGTCACATCGGACAACAACCTTCCGCTGGTACAAAGAGTTCCAGAGGGGAAATGTTGCGGTTGAAGACGATCCTCGTTCTGGGCGACCGTCTGAATTAGTGACTGAGGGAAACATTGAAGCTGTGCGTATAATGTTGCAGCAAGAGAGGCGGTTGAATTATTGACAGGTAGGAGAGACCCTCCACATCCCTGCACCAGATATTCATTCAATTCTACACGACCATGTCCATGTTAGAAAGGTTTGTTCCCTTTGGGTACCCCGTTCACTTTCAGAGGAACAAACGGCACATCGAGTGAAATGGTGCCGAAAAATTCTAAAACAGTTTGAAAATGGGACTTCGCGTAAAGTCAATAGCACCGTTACAGGTAACGAATCGTGGCCTTATTATTATTACGATGTCCCAAAAAATTCCCGAAAAAGGTGCGGCTGTTTGAAGATGAGGGTACTCCTGTGACTGTCCGAAAGTCAAGGTCAGTGAAGAAAAATTTGATTGCGGTATTCTTCATTAAACGCGGCATCGTGACTCGGGTTGTGCTAGAAACATAAAAGGACAGTTACTGTGAAGTACTACAGTGAGACTTGTCTGCCTCAGGTCATCCTGGCTCTCGAGCAGCTCCGTCCAATGTCACGACTCAACACTTGGCTCTTGCATCATCACAATGCTCCAGCACATCATGCAAATGTAACAATGCATTTTCTTGCCAGATCACGGTTGACAGTGCTTGATCACCCTCCATACTGTCCTGATCTTTCCGCATGTGACTTCGCACTCTTCCCAGAAGTGAAGATGAAGCTGAAAGGGCGGCCTATGGCATCCGACGAGGAGCTTCTGGCAATATGGCATAAGGGGTGTGAAAATGTAACCGAAGAAAAGTGGCAGAGTTGGTTCTATGACTGGTTTCGACGTATGAAGAAGTGTATTGTGTGTGATGGAAATTATTTTGAAAAAGTCTAAAGCATTCACTTGCATTGCAATAATATCCTAGTGCTCTTTGTATAATCGTTCTTTTCAATACAAAAAAATATCCAATATCTAATATAGATGTTTTTTCTATTGAAAAGGAGGATTATATAAGACCTTTTTTTTAAGGGATGACCGTCAACACGGAATGAGATTTATAACATGCAAAGGTTATCTTTCGCAAAATGTCACGACATGTGGAAAATAAATGGTTTCGGAATGTCCTAAACGCATTCTAGAGGATGAAGTGGCTAGTCAGAATTCAGAAAGTTCAAAATCACCAGTATCGAGTATCCAAAGTCTCACCGGGAGCGTCTCACAAAGCAAACGAGCGTCAGGAGGGATGCGTTTCGCACTACTGGAGCCCTAGGTGAGCACATCTACAACAATGGTGGAATATTATTTGGAAGTCGTACAAGTGGATACTGCTCACTCCGATGATGATGAAACGGCTCCGGGGAGCCCATCGAAGCTCCAGTGACTACACACTATAAATACGGATTTAA